>NC_135715.1:98380869-98680869 GCF_964656455.1 Halichoerus grypus
GCTTCTCCCTCTCCCACTCCCCCTGCTTGTGTTCCCTCTCTCATTGTGTCTCTCTCTGTCAAATAAAAAATAATATATATATATTAAAAAAAAAGAAATAATAACAGAAAATAAGAAAATTTACAATAAATAAATAACAATAATTAGTTTAAATGTAAATGGAATGAATGTTCCTAAATGCTCCAATCAAAAGATATAAAGTGACTCAATGGATAAAAAAAAACAAGACCCATATATATGCAGTCTACAAGAGACTCACCTCAGATCTAAAGACATAAACAGACTGAAAGCAAAGGGACAGAAAAGGACATTCCGTGTAAATGGAAATGAAAAGAAAGCTGGGGTAGCAGTACTTATATCAGACAAAATAAACTTTGAAACAAAAGACTGTAATGTGTGACAAAAAAGGGAATTACATGATGAAAAAGGGATCAATCCAATAAGAAGATATAACACTTGTAAATATTTGTACACCCAACATAAAACACCAAAATAGATGAAGCAAATATTAACCCACAAAGGAGGAAATTGATAGTAATACAGTGATAGCTGGGGAACTTAACATCTCACACAAATGGGTAGATCATCCAGACAGAAAATAAAGACACACTGGCCTTAAATAATACATTAGATGAGATGGATTTAAGAGATACATAGAGAACATTCCATTCAAAACCAGCAAAATACACATTCTTCTCAAGTGCTCATGGACCATTCTCCAGGATACATCACATATTAGGCCACAAAAATGTCTCAATAAATTTAAGAAGACTGAAATCATATCAAGCATCTTTTCTGGCCACAATAATATGAAACTAGCAATCAGTTGTAAGAAAATTAGTAAAAACACAAACACGTGGAGACTAAGCAACATGACACTAAATAGCCAATGGGTAAATGAAGAAATAAAAAGGAAATAAAGAGATACCCTGAGACAAATAAAAATGAAAATATAGCATGCCAAAATCATGGGACGGAAATAGCAGTCCTAAGAGGGAAGTTTATAGTATTGTAAAGCCACCTCAAGAAACAAGAAAAATCTTAATCTAACCTACACTCAAAGAAAAAAGAACAAATGAATCTCAAAGTTAGTAGAAGAAAGGAAATAAATATCAGAGTGGAAATAAATGAAATAGAAAACTAAAAATATATAGAAAATATCAACAAAGCTAAGAGCTGGTTCTTGAAAAGTTAACAAAATTGGAAAACTTTTAGTTAGACTCACCAAGGAAAAAAGAGAGGGCCCAAATAAATAAAATCAGAAATGAAAGAGAAAATTATAACTGATACCATAGAAATGCAAAGGATCATAAGAGACTAGTATAAATAATTATGAACCAACAACATAGAAGAATGGATAAATTTTTAAGAACATACAATCTTCCAAGAGTGAATCAGGAAGAAATAAAAAATCTGAACAGACTGATTATTAGTAATGAAATTAAATCAGTAATCAAAAAGCTCCCAATAAACAAAAGGCCAGGATCAGATGGCCTCATAAGTAAATTCTACCAAATATTTAAAGAAGAGTTAATACCTACCTTTCTCAAACTACTCTACAAAAATAAGGAAGGAATACTTCTAAACTCACTCTACAAAGCCAGTATTACCCTAAAACCTAAACCAAAGACAGACACTACAAAAAAGAAAATTACAGGCCAATTTCCTTAATCAACACTGATGTAAAAATATCAACAAAATCTTAACAAATCAAATTCAGTAATACATTAACAGGATCATACACATGACCAAGTGGGAGTTGTCCTAGGGATGCAAAAATGGTTCAATATCCACAAAATCAATTAACATGATACATCACATTAGCCAAATCCAAGATAGAGATCATGTAATCATCTCAATCGATTCAGAAAAAGCATCTGACAAAGTTCAACATCGATTTATGATAAAAACACTCAGCAAAGGGGAGTCTGGGTGGCTCAGTTGGTTAAGTGTCTGCCTTTGGCTCAGGTCATGATCCTAGGGTCCTGGGATTGAGTCCTGCATGGGGTTCCCTACTCAGAGGGGAGTCTGCTTCTCCCTCTGCCTGCCATTCCCCCCTGCTTGCTCTCTCTCTCTCTCTGGCAAATAAATAAAATCTTTAAATTTTTTTTTTTAAAAGTTAAGTTTAAAAAGAAAAAAAACACTCAACAAAATGAGTTAGAGGGAATGTACCTCAACATAATAAAAGCAAACCATAGCTAACATCATACTCAATGGTGAAAAGCTAAAATTTTTCCTCTAAGATGAGACTAAGACAAGGATGCCCACTATCCCCACTTTTATATTACATAATATTTTAAGTCTTAGCCACAGCAATTAGGCAACAAAAAGAAATAAAAGACACAAATTGGAAAGAAAGAAGTAAAATTCTATTTTCAGATGACATGATACAATGCATAAAAAAATCCCAAAGCCTCCACCAAAACACTGCTAGAATAAATGAATTCAGGAAACTTGCAGTATGCAAAATAAATATCTAGATATCTGTTGTGTTTCTATACACTAATAATGAAGTAGGAGAAAAACAATCCCATCTACAATTTCACCAAAAAGAATAAAATAATTAGGAATAAATCTAACCAAAGAGGTGAAAGGCCTGACAACTATAAGACATTGATTAAAGAAATTGAAGACAACTCAAAAAATGGAAAGATATCTGGAGTTCATGAATTGGAGGAATCCTACCCAAAACAATTTACAATTTCAATGCAATCCCTATCAAAATACCAATGGCATTTTTTCACAGAACTACAACAAATAATCCTGAAGTTTGTAAAACCACAGAAGATCCCAAATAGAAAAGACAAGCTTGAGAAAAAAGAACAAAGCTGCAGTATCACACTCCCTGATTTCAAACTGTACTACAAGGCTGTAGTAATCAAAACAATATGGTACTGGCACAAAAACAGATACATAGATCAAAGGAACAGAATACAGAGCCCAGAAATAACACAGGCCTATATGGCCAATTAACCTACAACAAAGGAGGCAAGAAAATGCAATGGGGAAAAGATGCTCTCTTCAATAAATGGTGTTGGGAAAGCTGGACAGCTACATGCAAAAGAATGAAACTAGACCACTTTCTTAAAACTTAAAACATATTAAAGATTTGAATGTAAGACTTGAAACCACAAAACCCTTAGAAGAAAATATAAGCAGTAAGCCTTTGACATGGGTATTAGTAATATTTTTTTGATGTGTCTCCCCAGGCAAGGACAATAAAAACAAAAATAAACTAATGGGACTATATGAAACTTAAAAGTTTTTGCACAACAAAAGATACCATCAACAAAACAAAAAGGCAACCTATTGAAAGTGAAAATATATTCACAAATGATATATCCAATAAGGGATTAACATCCAAAGTATATAAAGAACTTCTAAAATTCAATATAAAAACTCCAATTAAAAAAAATGGGGAGAGGATGGGAGTAGACATTTTTCCAAAGACGACATACAAAAGGCCAACAAGCACATGAAAAAATCTCAACATTACTATCCATCAGGAAAATACCAATCAAAACCATGAGATATCACCTTATACCTGTCAAAATGGCAATTATTAAAAAGAAATAACAAGTGTTGACAAGGATGTGAAGCAAACGGAGCCCTAACACTATTGGTGGGAATGTAAATTGGTGTAACCACTGTGGAAAACAACATGGAGTTTCCTCAAAAAATTAAAAATAGAACTACCATAGAATCCATCAATTCCACTTCTAGGTATTTATCTGAAGAAGACAAAAACACTAATTTGAAAGATATATGCACCACTATGTTCATCATACATTATCAAGATATGAAAACAACTAAAATATCCACTGATAGATAAATGGATGAAGAAGTAGCATACACACACACACACACACACACTATGGAATATTAGTCAGCCATAAGAGAGAAAGAAATTCTGCCATTTGTGACAACATGGATGGACCTAGAGGGCATTATGCTAAGTAAAATAAGACAGGAAAAAAAATCCCATATGATTTCATTTATACGTGGAACCTAAGAAACAAATGAACAAAACAGGGTAGAACAAATTCATAAATACACAGAATTGATGGTTGCCAAAGGGGAGGAGGGGGATGGATAGATGAAACAGGTGAAGGGGATTAAGAGGTACAGTCTTCCAGTTATAAAATAAATAAGACATGTACAGCATAGAGAATATGGTCAATAATATTGTAATAACTTTATATGGTGACAAATGGTAACTAGACTTATTGTGGTGACCATTTCATAATGAATATAAATTTCAAATCACTATATTGTACACCTCAAACTAATACATGTCAATTACTCTTCATTAAAAAACCAAACCAACAAAAACCCCATGGTAAATACATCTCTAAGAACCATATTTGAAAGCTGCATGAAGATTTGTGGGGGGGAAAAAAAAATCTGAGAAGACCTAGGACTGACAATGTAAAGCATTAGCTGTTAAAGTTAAAAACAGGCATATACTATGATTCAGCAACTTAACTCCTAGGTAAAATATACCATAGAAAACATGGATACATAGGCACTAAGATACATGTACAATAGTTAAATAGCAGCACAGATTTTATAGCCAAAATCTAGGGAAAATTTCAGCAGCAGAATATGTTACATTTATAAAACAGTAATGAGAATAAACTAAAGCAAGGTGCATCAACTTGGATGAATCATGTAAACATAATATTGAGTGAAAAAAGCACAGCACAATAGAATATAAATATAGATATATACACATATGCTATAATATATTGTTTATATTATGTTCACAAAATACAAACTAAAAAGCAATGTCAATGGATGCATATATTGGTGCTAAACTCATAAAGCAAAGCAAATAAATGATTACCATAAAATTTCAGCCACTAGCAAGTAAAGATAGGTGGGAGTAGTCCAGAATGAACATACAAGAGCTTCAGGAAAACTGGCAATGTTTTATTTCCCGACCTGTGTAGTAGTTCACAGGTTTTACTTTATAAATCATTCCATTACACAGTTTTAGGTTTATACACTTTTCCTGTAACATTTAAAAATAAAAAATTATGTCAAGTGAAATAAGTCAGACTGAGAAAGACAATACCGTATGATTTTTCTTATATGTGGAATCTAAAAAACAAAACAAATGAATAAACAAACAAGTAGAATCAGACCTATAAATACAGAGAACACACTGATGGTTGACAAAGGGAAGGGGGTGGGGAAACGGGCAAAATTGGTGAAAGGAAGTGGGGGGTACAGGCTTCCAGTTGTGGAATGAATTAAGTCACAACAATAAAAGGTATAGTATAAAGAACACAGTCAATGGTGTTGTAATAGTGTTGTAAGGTGACAGATGGTAGCTATACTTGTGTGACAACCATAACATAATGTATGGAAATATTGAATCAGTGTTCAATCATACCTGAAACTAATGTAACATTGTGTGTCAACTTACACTCAAAACAAAACAAAACAAAACAAAAAAACAAAAAAAAAAACCCTTAAGATTTACAGAACCACCACAGCAAATTTTATACCACAATCCACAAACTAGGTTCAATCCCCACAACTCTATATATTTGCCCCCCTGGGGATTTGCCCAAAGTCCCTTAAATGGTTGGAAAGACATTTACCCTTGGTTTTTCATGCCTCACTCAGTTGCAAATATTCAGTAAACAAATATTAGCTGAGTATGTACCGTGTGACAGGCACTGTGCTAGGCATCTGGAATTCGATCAGTGAAGCAAAATAAAAATCGTTGCACTCATTTATGGAATTTATATTCTGGTTTATTTTTAAAATGAAGCCTCATTTCAGCAATTATAAGAATAAAGTGAACCATGCCTCAGGAAAGAGTGCATTCAGGGACTCAAGTAGCATCACAATTCTCAGTCCCCTTCTCTTTATCTCTCACCTGGCTTAAAGTCGTTTTTTAGCCTTTTTTCTCAGACCATTCCGTAAGTTAGAGGACATAACCACAATTAACTTTGCCGACACAATCATTCAGTTTTCATTTCAAGGAGAAAGATAGGCCATCTGTTTCCCAATATCTTTAAAAAAAAAAAAAAATCCTAGGGAAGAGCTCTGATTGGCTACTTCAGGTTCATTATTTCATCCATGAGCCAATCACTGAGGCCAAGGTCATGGTGCACTATGATTGGCCAAGCCTGGATCTTCTACCCACTCCGGTAATCAGAGAAACCTGGTATTGTAATCGGGAACCCCACTGGAATGGCAGGAGTAGATGACAATTTCTAAATGAAATAGTGTTGAAATCAGAATTGGCTAAGTAGAGCTGAGTGGACTTAAACTAGACATAAAACAGATCAGACATCAGGACAGTCATAAAAAACAAAAACAAAGTACTGCAGGATCACAGAAAGAAGGAATAGTTATTTCTAACTGAAGAACCAAGGAAAGTTTCACAGACGCGCACCCACCCTCCATGACACCACAGAGCCAGATCTCAATTCTATCCCCGAAAAAAATCAAGCTGGTCATTTTATTCAGAGCTAAAGAAACATGTATCAGAGAGGGACATTAAGGTCATGCTGGCTGTCCTAACACATTATGAACAGAATGAGTGAAGGCAAAATCCATAAGGTTGGTAGGATGTCCAGGAAGGCAGCCCCATCATCTGTCTCAGCAAGCAGGCCCAGGAGTTTAATAGTCCTTGTCTTTTCTGCCAGGATTAAAGACTGCTTTCCTTAACCAAGCTGAGGTAACGTGAGTTTATAAAACAGTCAATGAAGGACAATGATGCAACCAGAAAGAAAACTGGAGAGAAGTGCTCTGAGTGTAAGCTCTGTGTCCCTAAATCAACATTTCAGAAAGCCCTTCCTTACACCTCATAGGTGCCTTAATGTATGTCCAACAATGAGGTCCTGTTCTCTCATCTGACCCACTACTCTGAAATTTGGGGGCTGTCTTACTGGAATTTTGATTCATAGTTTTAAGCAACTATTACAAAATGTGATTGTCTTCTTCAGACCCTGTGTTTCAACTTTCCATTCATTCAACATATTCTAAAATCAATATTCCAATTATAAAAAGTTTAAAGTAGGCCCCTATATTACTCCTCCTCTCCTCACACTCTGATATGATTCTCTATAATCAACTGCCCTGCTGTGACAGAAAATGTCCACATCCTGGCACCAGGCCCCTCCTCGGGCACCCTGAAAGGTGGCTAACTCCACAGCCAGCCCACCCCCTCATGACTCTGCACTGTCTTTACACCTCTCTCTCTCTCTCAATCTCTCTCTCCAACTCCAAACCTAGGTTAAAGTCCCTTTGGAGTAAGAGACTGTGCTTCACTTATCATTTATTTCTTGAACTTATAAACTTGGATTCATTACACTTTATGAAAAGTAGACATTTGATAAGTGGTTAACTGTTAATTTTCAAAAACTTTACCTTCAAGAATAAGTGATTCTGTCATCACTTAGCTTTCCAATATCCAAATGAATTAGAGAAAACCCTTACAGATCTATGGATAACTACGATATGAGATCAAGTGACCAAAACTGGGGTATAAAAGAGAGTTATGGAGAGACAGGTGCCTAGTAATTAAGAGCATGAAATCCAGTATCAGACATCTGAGTTCAAATCTCAACAGGCTCATTAAGCTCTTTGCCTCTCAGTTTCTTATTTACGAGGTGGGTAAAATGCCCTTCTATCAGGGTCATTATGAGAATTAAGTGAAATAAGTTACATAAAAATAATAAACTTGCATAGAAATAAGACTTTAATAAACAGTCATGTGTGTGTGTGCAAAATTGTATTTTGAACTCCTTATCATCCTGTGTGATGGAAGCCTAATCTCAGCTAGCTTGGGATCTCTAATTTAGGAAATCATTTATGGAGTTCCAAGGTATGGAGTTGGGTAGGGGCATCTGTTTCCCAGGTATGCACTAAAATAGTTGTACCTTAGCCATCAGGCCACTGTTGACACACTCCTAGGTCCAATCTTCTTAACTCCTTAATTCTGTCAGCTCTCTGCTAACTCTGTGCCCTGCTGGGAAAGAAACCTGGGTGAGACCATCTATAGCCCTGTCAGCTCCCTTTCTGGAATATTTTTGCTTGAAGAAAATATAGAACATCTTCAATTGGTAGAGTTTTGTCTCTCCCCAAGTTCCTGTCAGAGGAACAGTATGCTAGGTCCTCTTATGACCCACCAGACTCTGCCCTCAGGATCTCTCCTGCCCCCACCCTCTCCCCAACCTGCAAGATTTTCTCTGTATATAGGAAGAGTTCTATTCTTCACGAAGTCATGTCTCCCAAGTATCTGCCTTTACCTCAAGTCCTCTCAGAATCCTTAAGGGTCCTGGACATTGAAAACTAAAGCCAGGAAAACCCCCTTTTTTCTTCTAGTTTGTGCTTTCCTCCTGCAGTTGTGGAGTTGGAGGAGAGAAGCAGGGATACCGGTAAAATGAAGGTGCAGGGAAAACACTAGGAGGAGAATCCATCCAGCAAGGAGCATTATTACTAGTTCAATAGCAGATGGAAATGGACAAAATACTTCTGATACTTTAATCCTTTAGCTATTTTCTGAATACTTTCCCCATATTCCTTAGGGAAGAGTGTCCCAAATAGGAAACCCTATTTTTACAAGATCACTGCCAAATAAAAGTCACAACTGTTACACAGTTGGAGAACATGGAATTTTCTGGGAAGAAGGAAGTAAAGTAGACTGACTGTAAGCAGACTTAGCCTTTTAAGCACTCCTGTCTCCCCCCTACACACACACACACACACACACACACACACACACACTTCGTATTCTTTTTCATATCTTGGAAACTTCTTTCATTCAGGCATTTGCTTTTTCAATCTCCACAGACATTCATATCCATCTTCCCTTCTGAGGCTATACCACATGCAAGTGCTACTTCCTTTATCATAAATTCCATTACCTCAGAAATTAGCTCATTCTCATATCCAAACCAATGTCTTTAGTGACTCAATACTCCAAAGGATGGTTGCATTTTAAAGGATACTGAAGGAAGAATCCACAGTATCAACTAGCAGATAGCCATGCTTTTTGATGCCTGGAGACTCTTCTTATAGTCTCCCAAATTTAAAGCACTTAACATCTATAGAATATACGTTCTTTTTAAGGGTGTCATTTACCAAAATGACCAATACTGGGGCATAAAGCAAGCAAGAAATTTTAATGGAATGAAATCATACAGATTGTATTTACAACCCTGTTATAATTAAATTAGATAGGAACAAAAATATAGCTGGCAAAACACAAATTTTGTAAATTAAGAAAATATCTCTAGTTATATCAATATGTCAAAGAAGAAATCATACTGAAAAAATTTAAACATGTTTGTACTGAATAATAGCAAAAAATTCTACACTGTAAAATACGTGGGATACAGATAAAGCAGAAATTGAAGAAAAATTTGCAGGTTTGATGGGTGTATTAAAAAATAATGTGTGAAAATCAACAAACATTCATCTGACCCAGATCCTTCTTCACAGAAAGACTTGCTGGCCAGCTGTGGACAATGCGGTCAGCAGACAATCTTCATCTGTCAACTCCTTCAGGGTATGCCTCAGCCACAGAGCTGCCTACCCTAAGGCCATGCCCACATCGAATAACTATGCGAAGAAGGGGTTTAACAGTCCAGTCCAATGCTGAAAACCAAGTGCAGGACTGTATTCTTCTGGGCAGTATTTTCTCCAGAGTTTCCCACCAAGTTGGCTCAGACTTATGTAGCCTGCATCACAGTTTAGCCTCTCCTTGTGCTTTAATTCTGAGAAATTAAGGAAATAATCCCATTTACACTTGCACCAAAAAGAATAAAATAGCTAGAAATAAATTTAACCAGGGAGGTGAAAGATCTATACAATAAAAACTACAAGATATTGATGAAAGAAATGGAAGATACATAACAAACAGGAAGATACTCTGTGCTCAGGGACTGGAAGAATTAAAATTGTTAATCTACAGTTTCAGTGCAATCACTATCAAAATACCAATTGCATTTTTCTCAGAAATAGAAAAAACAATTCTAAAATTTGCATGAAACCACAAAAACCGGAGGCTAATTTTGTGTTAGCCAGAGCAATCTTGAGAAAAGAGAACAAAGCTGGAGGTATCACACTCTCTGATTTCAAACCACACGACAAGGCTATAGTAATTAATACAGTATGGTACTGGCACAGAAACAGATACATAGATCAACAGAACAGAATAGAGAGCCCAGAAATAAACCCACACATATATAGTCAATTAATTTACAATAAAGGAGCCAAGAATATACCGGGGGGAAAGGATACTCTCTTCAATAAATGGTATTGGGAAAACTCGACAGCCAAATGCAAAGAATTAACTGGGACTTATGCCTTACATCATACACAAAAAACTCAAAATGGATTAAAGACTTAAATTTAAGACCTGATGCCGCAAAACTCCTAGAAAAAAAACATTTGTGGTAAGTTCCTTGCAACCGTCTTTGAGATTGATTTTGTTTTGGACGTAACATGAAAAGCAAAGTCAACAAAGGCAAAAATAAACAAATGGGACTACATCAAACTAAAAAGCTTCTGCACAGAAAAAAAAATTCATTAACGAAATGAAAAAGCAACTTACTGAATGGGAGAAAATATTTGCAAATCATATACCTGATAAGAGGTTAATATCCAAAATATATAAAGAAGTCCTACAATAGCAAAACAAAAAAACCAATCCAATTATAAAAAGGGCAGAGTATCTGAATAGACATTTTCCCTAAGAAGACAATATAGCTCATCAACAGACCCATGAAAACATGCTCAACAACACTGGTCATCAGAGAAATGCAAATCAAAACTACAATGAGATTATCACCTCACAACAGTCAGAATGGCTAACATCAAAGAGACAAGAAGTAACAAGTGTTGGCAAGGATGTGGAGAAAAGGGAACCATTGTGCACGGTTTGTGGGAATGTAAATTGGTGCAGCTACAATGGAAAATTGTACAGTTTCCTCAAAAAATTAAAAGTCAAAAAAATTAAAAATAGATATGATCCAGCAGTTTCACTTCTGGGTATTTATCCGACAAAAACACTAACTTGAGAAGATACACGCACCCCCATGTTCACTGTAGCTTTATTTACAATAGAGCTAAGGTGTGGAGACAACCTAAATTTTCATCAGTGGATGAATGGGTAAATAAACTGTGAGAGACATGCACGCACACACGCACGCACACACACACACACACGAATATTATTCAGCCATAAAAAATGAAATCTTGGGGCGCTGGGTGGCTCAGTCGTTAAGTGTCTGCTTTCGGCTCAGGTCATGATCCCAGGGTCCTGGGATCGAGTCCCACATCGGGCTCGCTGCTCAGCGGGAAGCCTGCTTCTCCCTCTCCCACTCCCCCTGCTTGTGTTCCCTCTCTAGCTGTGTCTCTATCAAATAAAAAGATAAAAAAAAAAATGAAATCTTGCCATTTGTAACAACATGGATGGACCTTGAGAGCCTTATGCTAAGTAAGTCAGACAGAAAGACAAATACCATATGATCTCACTTATATGTGGTATCTAAAAAAATAAAAAAATCAAGTTCATAGATGCAGAGAACAGATTGGTGGTTGTCAGAGGGAGGTTGGGGATGGTAAAATGGGTAAACTTCCAGTTATAAAATAAGTCACGGTGATGTAATTTACAGTATAGTGGCTATAGTTAATAATACTGTACTGCATATTTGAAGGCTGCTAAGAGTAGACCTTAAAATTTCGCATCTCAAGAAAAACTCTATAACTATGTATGGTGATGGAGATTGACAAGACTAATTGTGGGGACCATTTTACAATATATACAAACATCTAATCATTATGTTGTATACCTGAAATTAATATGATGTAGGATGTCAGTTAAAAAAATAAATAATAAAGTATTTTGAAATGCAAAGGGACCAAGGATAACCAAGACACATAAATAAGAAAATGGGCCGGGAATGTTTCCTCTACTATATCTTAAGATTATTTTTAAACTTGATAATAAAATATGTATGGACAAATAGAGCAAGGTACCAAAGAGCCGAGAAACAGATTTATGCATAATGGATATTTGATATATAGCAGAGATGGCATTTCAGGTAAGTAGGAAGATAACAGACATACAAAAAGAAGTGAAATTGGAGCCTTTCCTCAGTTCAACCATAACCTGCAGGTCCAGCTAAAGATCTAAATGCAAAAGGTAAAATAATAAAGATTTTATAAGTTAAAAAACATAGTTTCTTAAACAAGATGCAAAAGTACTATCCGTTAAGAAAAATACTGATACATTATGGATGGATCTCATAAACAAAATGTCATGTAAAAGAAGACTTTAAAATATATATATGATTCTATTTTTATAAAACTGAAAAATGAAAAATTAAGGTATATTGGTTAGTCATATGTATATATATAGTTGATTATGTGATTTTTCTGTATTGATATATTTCATAGGTCTTAAAATCAGTAACAATAAAATGGAAAAAGGCAATGTTTGCAACATCAAATCATTATGCTGTACACATTAAGCTTAGACAATGTTATGTGTCAGTTATATCTCAATAAAACTAAAAAGAAACCCGCTATAAATAACATTAAGAGGCTAAGAACACTCATATCCCCACTTCAAAATAATAATGCATTTAATAAAAAAAATAAAGAGAAAGCATAACTAGTGTGGAAGATGGAGTCAAAGGAACCATTTTTTAAAGAAAATATGTGACTATATTTATATATGTTATCAGAAGGTGCAGTAAGGGCATAATCATGTGATCCATCAAAAAGCAAAAAGTGATAGAATCAGAATGTAGACACAAGAGAAGGAAAGAATGGATGCAGATGAAAGCAATTTTGTAAATGACAGGCCACTCATCTGATGGCTCCATTTTCTCTGTGAGGTTGGAAATGAGATGGTGCTCCAAAAACTAGCCTTCTTGGCAAAAAGGAAGCTGACAGTACTTTTCCTCTCTCCTGCTCCAGCTTGCTGGGTTGAAGCCTCTAATTGCTGCAAAGCCAAGAGCAGCAGCTATGCAGATGATGCCCTGTGTAGATGCCAATGTGTCCACCAATGCCAGGGTCATGGGCATGCAAGCACTTGCCAAGAGCTCTGGAGCTGTCTCCTGTAGGTGTGAAAGCCTCATGCCCCAAAGCTGCTGGAGACTGCTGAATTCAAATCCCACACAGATTTTAACTTCCCCTATTGTTTTATTAAGCCCATCATATCCAACCCAGGAAAATTTGAGAGCTGGAGAGTCCAAAGTTTTGACAATACCCAGTCAGTTCTTTCTTTGGGATGTATTTGTTACAGGAATCTCCAAGTACAGTGTTTGTCAAAACCTAATGTGTAGTTTCTGATCCAGTAGAACATGAGGAGAAATGTGATTCTCCACTGTTAACAATCTCCCAAGTGACCTCAGTGCTGCTGGTCCCCAAACCACACTGTGAGGAACAAAGTCCTAGGAACTTTGTGTTAAGAGGCGTTGGAGGCTCAACGTATCTATCCACATAACGTTTCAAACCATGCCTGAATTACAGGTAAATACAGCTTAGGTTCACACTGGGATACTCTTCAAGACTGTACCCATCCAAGTGAATGATTAGCACATCTGTCAGTCAAAACTAATTGAGTACCCTCTATGTGTCCCACTATGTGGGCTGCAGACAATTAGTAAGTATTGTCTCTGCCTTTGAATTTATTTTTGACTCAGTGAGAGGCAGCAAGATACTCAAATTATCAAGAATACCAGGGACACTCAGACTAAAAATAGAGTATTCAACTAATCCTGTGGAACTGTACATGAGTTCTTTGTTTCCACTTACTGACATGTTATCAAATTCTCTGGCATACCTTAAACAAATTTCCTGGACTAGAAATCACAGCCATTCTGTGTGTATTGGTTTCCCCTATGGGTAGTTAGCTAAAGGAAAAGTTATCCAGTTAATAAGCCATGGTAACATAAAGTAGCCATACACTTTCTCTTAAGAGTAAAAACAAGGCCCTTATAGGCTGAGAAGATGAACAGCTGGTGGTATTCAATTTGAGATTTATTCTACTTCATTTTGGCAAAGCAAAAGGTGTTCACCAAGAATTTGGAAAATTTAATGAAAATAGACTCACTTAGTTTTAGCTATAGATCTCGAGAAAGAATCCTATAGGGATGCGATGGGATGGGATGGGATGGGATGGGATGAGCACTGGGTGTTATATGCAAATGACGAATTATTGAACACTACATCTGAAACTAAGGATGTTCTATATGCTGGCTAATTGAATTTAAGTAGTAAAAAGAATCCTATAGGTATTCAAGGATCAACAGAAAGACCACGACAGAACCAAACTTTAGCTAAATTCAGACTTCACTTTCACAACATGAAAACAAAACAGTGTAGAATTTTAGGTAAAAAGCTGTTACCTAAAAATATCAATATTTATTCAAGTTGTCATTTGTGTGGAAATACTACAAATTTTTATTTTCAGATCTATAAGGAATCAAAAATTTTAATACCAAAGTAGCCTGAGACAATTATTGAAAGAAATATACTAGCTGGTGGAAATATTATTCAAAATTGACATTCAAGAATAAAAATCTTTTTATTGTGATTTTAAAATGATGAGCTATCATCACTAAAATGAATTAACCACTGAGTTTATAAGGTTAAAAAAAACCCACCAGAATAAAAATACAAATAATCCAGATCTAAATTCCAAATTATTTAAAAACTAAGAAATATGTGAATGAGGGCAGAAAAAAGTTTAAAAATGCTAAAGTCATTCATCTAGTACATACATTTTGAGCATCTACTAAGTGCCAGATATTTTGTTAGATGCTCCTCTTACAAAGTGTGGTTTATCTTTAAGCTTCAAATATTAGAGATTTCCTAACAGAGATAATCTGTTTTGCAGATTAAATATTTTAGTCAGTTTTTATACAAAATAAGGTCTCTCATTTTTAATTCAAGAAGTACAGAAGGGTTTAATCAAAAATCTCATCACCTAAACTTGCCCTCATTTCAGTACCTAGAAGCACTTCATTTTAATGATTTCAGTTTTGTTTTCCTAAAGTTTAGTCTACTTATCTTTTATGTAAATGTCAATTAATGTCTTCAATTAAGTGTCTTTTAATGCTTCATTTTTCAATATTTGATATTATTTATTTACTCTGTAAAAGAGAAGAATGTAGCTGGTTCACAGGATTTTCTCAAATCTGTCTGTCCCCCTTTTTCTATCAGGCTTTAAGCTTTCATCAGCTACCTTCCATCTTTGGGATCTGCGCTCACAGGGGAAGAAGTGAGTGGACTGGCATCCAGCCCACGGCTGTGGGTCGGCAGAAAATCTCACAGTGACATGGTGGGAAATGGGTCGTTTGGTCACTGGAGAAGGATGTCCTGAGGAAATGCCAGGGCTGCCTCCACACTCTACACATCAGGTATGAATGAGGAATGCCAATTTTTAAATTATGTATATTGACCTTTGAGCCCTGTGTTGTCAAACCACTTGACAACACTCACTTCTCTCTACCTCCTAAGTCTCAAACCTCATCCTTTCTTGGAATTCTGCCAGGCAGACAGACACTTTCCTCTGAGGCAAACTCCTACATGTATTCCATCTGCATCTTTCTCCACTTCATCATCAGAGAACACTTTTTCTGTCTTCCAGCAATTATATTAAGTTCTAGCATAAGCAGATGGACCTCTTTGATCTTCTGGCTCTATGCCTTTTTATTATTTACTATAATTCTAATGGGAGTGGGAGAACGAAGGTTAGAAAAGCATGTGCTTTTAATACACTATCTTAAACTGGAAGCCTATTTTTTAAATAAAAAATTTACAAATATAAATTAAGTTGATTTTTTTAAAGATTTTATTTATTTGACAGAGAGAGAGCACAAGCAGGGGGAGCGCCAGGCAGAAGGAGAAGCAGGCTCCCTGCTGAGCAGGGAGCCCGACGTGGGTCTGGATCCCAGGACCCCAGGATCATGACCTAAGCCAAAGGCAGACGCTTAACTGACTGAGCCACCCAGGCGCCCAAGATGATTTTTTTCAAATATTTAGAGGAAAATAAAGCACAGAAAATATAGTCCATACAGAAAAAAAAAATTGACCACAAAAGGACTGTTTTTTCTTACCACTTTGCAGGTGTACACACATAGAAAGGATGGATTTATCAGACTGGGGAAGCCTGATTTCTTTCAGTATTTAAATCCTGTAACTCAAATGTGATGTTCTGACTCTGGGCTCACAAAGCAATCTGCTCATGTATTACCTCGCCTTAGATCAAACAAACTGGATGGCAATATTCTGGTTAGAGCACATACATGTCCAGTCTCCTCTATGTCTCTTTTTGGAAATCAGTCAACTGATATTCTGATTTTATGCATCAGGTTTCTAGAAACACTTCATTTAAATTTCTTCCTAAGATATAGACCCATTCCAAGTGTGTTAACAAAACCAGGTGCCTGTAATTTTAAGGCTGAGAACTAGACTCATTGTCCATAGAAACCCATAGTGTCATCTGTCTTCTCACACAAACTTCTCTTTTTGCCTGTGGAGCAAATGGGTGAAATTATCAAGGGTTTTTGATGTGTGTGTTTTTTGTACCTTTTTTTAGAGTTTTCATATTCTCCACAGTGAACACAGGCATGTCTTTAATTTTAAGAGAAAGAATAAGTATTATTTTTAAATCGCAGGAATTGAATTAGAATGAAAACACACAAAAATACATGCTGCTTATACAATGTTTTTATGTAAGTAATGCCTTGCATAATTGTTGCTCTTCTACTGGAAAAAAAAAAAAACTCAACGAAAAGAAGTTAAAAAAGTCTCACTGTTACCTGACACATACTTTTTATCCCTTTTCTGATATGTTTCTAATAATGTGACCACTTCCAGATTTGATAATCAGATTGGAAGATTAATTTTTAGAAAGCTAAAACATTAGTAGCAGTAAGGACAACATTTATGTAAGACACATTAAAGAAAACAGAAAAGAATTTTCTAAAAATTTAGAAAGGCTGGCAAGGGAAACTGTGAAAACAGGAGAGAAAATTGGCAGTAATAATAATAAAAAAAACTGAACAAGCAAACCAATGTCCAGTTTCCTCAACTTCCATTATCCAAATAAATCCTTTTTTTTTTTTTAATATGACTCACCAAATCAAGCTATATTCTGATCATTTGCTCTGGTCCTTTGTTATTTATCTTCAGACTCTAGAAACTCCTTTATGGATCCTACATTGAGTCTAGCATCATGGTTCTTCCATAAAATAAAAAGCTTGTGAGGTCCCCAGGGATCTGACAAAAAGAAAATCTCATTGAAATGAGGAAAATAAAAGAACAAAGGAAGGAGAAATACAAGTTAATGTTTTAATAAATTATCCGGGCACACTTTTATTTAGCTCAAGCTATTTTATAGACACTTGTTAAGTATTATCATAGAAAATTTGCATTTCCAGGAAGACGGAATAGACATACTTTTACCTAGTCTACCCATTAAGTATAACTATAACCCTGGATGTTTTATATAAAATAGACAGAAGACACTGAGAGAATAAGGCAGACCACCTGGGGACTCTGAGACCCAAAGAACATCACACTGGTGAGCTCTCCGGGTCTTCTTCAAGTCTCTTCTATACCAGACTTGGAGCTGATGAGGTCAGCAACCCAGAAATACCAACACACTCGGACGAAAAAAAGCACCCACAAACAAAAGTGCCTAGCCAAGTCACAAGGGAAAGGGTGGCCTAGCAAGATAATCAAACTTTAGGCAACAGTTACTCTCTTCCAGCCCAACACCACAAAGAAAACCATGGTGTCATCCACATACACCAACCATGACTGAATGGGGAGCCTAGACTTCCACACTCCTAAGGTGGTAACAAAACACTCCAATACCCACAAGGGTGATGGCAGGAAGGCCAACAGGAGTCTGAACTTTTATCTCCACCAACTGGTGTTAAGTCACCCCCACTAGGGGTGTCAGTGTAGACCTTGTAGAGAGCCTAAACTTTATCTCCACCTGGCAGTAATGAGGTGGTTTCATCAGAGGCCTACTGGAAAATCAGGTTCCTCACCATCACCTAGTAGTAACAAGGCCACCACACTGATCAGACAGTGGAGACTATGGGGAGAGCCAGAACTCCAAGTCTCACCTAGTGGTGAGAAAGAGTTCACCCCATCAAGTGTGAATAGAAACAAATAGGGAAGCTGGACTTCTACCTCCATCTGGCAGTAACCAGGCAGCACCCGACTATCTAGCCATGAAAAGACATGGAAGAAACTTAAATGCAAATTACTAAGTGAAAAAAGCCAAACTGAAAAGGCTACACCCTGTATGACTTCAGTTATATGCATTCTGTAAAAGGCAAAACTATAAAAAATGTGGTTTAGCCAGAGGTTGGGAGGAGAAGATGAATAGGCAGAGCATAGAGGATTTTAGGGCCATGAACTATTCAGTACAAACTGCAATGTGGATACTTTTCATAATACATTTGTCCATACCCATAGAATGTACAACACCAAGAGTCATCTTAATGTAAACTATGTATATTTGGTGCTAATGATATGTTAATGTAGGTCCATCGATTTTCACAAATGTACCACTCTGGTGTGAAATGTTGATAATGGGGGAGGCTGTGCATGTGTGAGGACACGGGATATATGGAAACTCTCTCTATTCTCCACTCAGTTTTGCTGTGAACCTAAAACTGCTCTAGAAATGAAAGTTTAATTTTATTTAATAAAGTTTAAGTTTATTTAATAATAAATAAAAATAAATATGTATTTATACACAAACACACAGGTAACAACATCTTATGTTTGCAGATCTTCTATAACTCTTTACAGTAAATTGTCAAATTAAACAAAATTTTAATTAAAAAATATTATGAAGGGGAGAAAGTTTTTTTCTCCTTCAAATTTTTATTTAAATTCTAGTTTATAGTATAATATTTTTTTCAGGAGTAGAATTTAGTGATTCATCACTTACACATAACACCCAGTGCTCATCATAACAAGTGCCCTCCTTAATACCATCTAGCCCATCCCCCCCACCTCCCTCCATCACCCACCCCTCAGTTTGTTCTCTATTGTTAAGAGTCTCTTATGGTTTGCTTCCCTCTCTTTTTTTTCCCCTTCCCATATGTTCATCTGTTTTGTTGCTTAAATTGCACATGAGTGAAATCATATGGCATTTGTCTTTCTCTGACTTATTTTGCTTAACATAATATACTCTAGCTCCATCCACATCATTGCAAATGGCAAGATTTCATTCTTTTTGGTGGCTGAGTAATATTCCATTGTATATATGTGCCACATCTTCTTTATCCATTCATCAATTGATGAATGTGGCTATAAAATAACAATGGGAGATCCTTGTGGTGACAGAAATGTTCTCTATTTCGACTACATCAATGTCAACATCCTGGTGGTAACATTGTACTTACTATTAGCTGACAAACAGTAAAACTGGTATTGACTCTAGATACACTTGTTCCAGGGATCAGATTGTTTCTTCCAATTTATTTTGCTTCCTTAAAGGTAAAAACATTTGATAAGGGCTTTAAAGTTTGGGTAGTGCTTGGCTTAGAAAAGCCAGGTGGAAGGAGCCTCCCCAAAAGAGAAAAGAGCATCAACACAGCAGACCTATTTGGGGAATAAGTAGATTAATTTCATAAGAGAGCAGAGTTAAGGAAAGCTGGGTGGGAAATACCTCAGGTACAGGGGGACATCGCAGTGAGGAGTCTGCAGCTGTTGGCCTAATGAATTAGCCTTCTATGAGGAATCGGGAACTTAAAGCTTTGGAGGCAAGAAATGATATAAACTGTAGTTTAGAAAAAGTATACTGGCATGTTGTTCTTGGGTGTCTGTCACTAGTGTACTTTTAACATTTTATAAGACCATTCTTGGAGAAACAGAGGGCAGAAAAAGAATGCTCACCACTTCAGGGTGGCATGAAAGAAAAATACCAAGAATCAGAGAGCTCATCACAAAAAAAAAAAAAAAATTACAGGCAGAATTAAGGCAATGGCCCCCTCCAATCAATCTCCCATAAGGCTGTCAAATAATATCTTTAAAATACAAATGTGAGGGGCGCCTGGGTGGCTCGGTCGTTAACCATCTGCCTTCGGCTCAGGTCATGATCCTGGGGTCCTGGGATCAAGCCCCACATCGGGCTCCCAGCTCAGCGGGAAACCTGCTTCTCCCTCTCCCACTCCCCCTGCTTGTGTTCCCTCTCTGGCTGTCTTTCTGTCAAATAAATAAAACCTTTAAAAAAATAAAAATAATAAAAATAAATAAAATAAAATACAAATGTGATTCCATTGTTCTCCTATGTAAAATCCCGCAATGGCACCACATAAACTAGAAAACAAAATCCAGACTCTTTATCAGAACTTATAAGGCCATGGGTAATCTAGAGGCTCTGGGCCCTGTCTTCACTGTTCTGGAACACATACTCTTATCTCCTGCTCTCCCTTTGGATAGGACTGTCCTCCACCTGCAGTATGCCATTTAGCACTGGGGCATGACAAAATCTAAAAGGCAGAGAGAAGATTGATGAAGACAGGGAAAGTAAAGTCTCATTTCTCTCTACCTCCTGTTTTCTTAAGAGGAAGCTTTTTTATTCTTGACAGCTTTCTGCATGAAAGTTAAGTTGCTGCCCTCTGTTGAAGGGTTAGAATGTCTTTTCTTTTCCCCATTTTCCCTCTTTGTACCCCTCATGTGTCCATCTCCTTCCCTCTCTTTCTCCTTGCCCCGTGCTCTTCCTTCTTTGTTCCTCCTTCTCTCCCTCTCTCCCACCATCAGGCTCATTCTCCCCTTTCTTTAGCAAATGCCCTCTTTCCTTTAGCCTACTGTAATTTGGTCAATATTTTCCGTGTTATGCCTTTTCTCCCCAGCTTCCCACCACATTCTGAAATCTTAGGAGACCACCCAGTCTGCCCTGCCAAGGTATTAAACACAAAACACCAAATGACCAATCCAATTTCCTAAGTGTGGATTCATCGACACCTGTAAACCGTTTTATACTCTTTATTCTTTCCATTGAGGTGATTTTAGGTGTGCATATAAACTAAGATTTGACCATGTTTTTCTTCATTTGCTGGTATGGCACATGGTCATAAATGTTTACATTATAATTATTTTGCAGTTGTTTCCAATGAGATCCTTTTCCTACCTGTATATTTACACCCACATTCAGGCTTCCTCTCTCTTGAAGAGATTTTACGGTTTTGTACTCAAGTATACATCCATAATTTTAGTGAATGTCAAACCTGTCCTCCACTGGCTTGATTACCAATGCTTATTGATATACAAACTACATAAAATTACTGTACTCCTAGTTTCAGCAAGAAAAATATTACCATTCAGTATACTGTTTTGAGTCCTCATACAACTATTTCTAGTGAACTACAAGCTACTAACATGCATTGGGGGAAGCTGAGAAACTTGCCACTTTTTGAAAATGTTGACAATGATAAAATGTTGGCAATGACAGAAACGAAGTCAGTGCCTCTTCTCAGGAGTCATGAGTTGGAGGTCATTGGGAACTCAAAACAAGAAAGAGCAGGCTTTTCCTGACTTTGTTCAGTTTTCATTTTAATGGGCACCATAATTTTTGCAACAGATTGTGTTTCCCCTTTGTTGTGGATGCTGGTTAATTTACAGCCAAATTTGAAGCTCATCTCCAGCAGCTGAATAGTGTCTTATGATATCCATTATGTGTTATCATACCTTCTCTCTCTCTATCCTATTTTCCTGATTTCATTGTCCCTTTGCTGCTATTTCCTCACCTTTATTTTGTTTTAAATCTATCCTATTGTATTCATGCAGATAGAAAGATAGAGATGAGCTGTTTCCAATCCACTTTCTAAAATGATTTGGAGGCATAAATAAATCAATAATGCTTTTCATAACATCACTAACACTCCAATAATACGCTTTCTCTCATGCTAGCGTTATGATTTGTAATTGAGGCTCTGAAAAATTGCTCAAGGCTCAATCCACTCCCTCCTCAGGTTGTTCCGGGTAAAATACAGCCTTTGCCTCCAAAGCCCTTATACCCCAATTTAGAGGGAAAAAAAGGTTTGCAGTAGTCAAGGACCTAGAAACCAGCTTAAGGCTACACAATAATGTAAGTCACATATTAACAGTACAATGGTAGGATCTATGGCTTGTAGAGAAGACAGTATCAGTGTGTGAAGCTAGAATAATAGTTTCATGGAGACCAAACAAAATGAATTTGGTAGAGTGCCTGGAATTTGCATCCCACAATTCTTTTCCTGTTGTCTGTTTTATTTTATTTTTTTTTATTTGACTCAACTTCTAATCCAAAACCCCTCAAGTTTGGGGGTGAGGGAGTTACAAGAGGCAAGAAATTCTGTACTGAGCAGCGGTGCCTCGCCAAACCACCATGCAAATCGTCAGAAAAAAAAAATCAGTTTAGACCAAAAGCAACAAGGCGTTGAGCACTTCCCTTACGTACAAAGCCTTATTCCAGAGTCATCTCTGAATTAAGGATGGAGATTGACTTTTAGATAAAATCTCCTCTTACTGCGTCCCCCCAGTTGCTTCTCAGTCCTTGCTGGGTGAGATGAAGAGGGCCCTGTCTTGGGAAAGGGTGTTGTCTGCAAAGTAATATTTGCCAGGAGGAATGAGGGTGACTGCGGGGATTAAGTCTGTGGGAAAGGGAGGAATCAGAGGGCATTGAGACTCGAGTCTGAATTGCGGGCTGGGAGAAGAGCTTGGGTAACTTTTGATGGGATAGGGAAGTCAGAAGCAGCAAAGGTCCACCGTCACGTGCTGTCGATGCTAATAGCAAGTGACACCAAGTCTGGGAAAAAGTGTGCAAGGTTTCTAAGGTGAGCCCTTTGCTCACTCTCCCTGCATGGATGGCAGCGGCTCTCGGGGCACTTGACAGCCACTTCAGCCAGGAATTCTCACACAATGCAATCCATCACTACCACACTGAGACCACCTGCCCCCCCCGAACGTTACTGCTCTGGGGAGCAGAAAAGTCTGACCCCATGTGGCAGCCATGAGTTAACAAGGGAGCCCGCTTGCCAAGAGGTGCTGCTGCCTGCCTTCTCCCCTGGGCCCCAAGCATGACTTCCACACTGACAGAAGACAGTTGTTCTGGGTTAGAATGCCTGAGAGCAGCGTCAGGTGGGCTGCACCCACAGATACAGAGCATATGGGAGGAGAGTGGGGGCTGCAGGCGGAAACAAGGCTAGAGCAACACTCCAGGGTTAAAGTGCAGCAGCTACAAAAAAAAGAAAAAAGAAGAAAAGAAATATACATCCATATAAATAACCATGCTCAGGCTATTAAACATGCTCTTTAGATTAATGCTGCCCAAATTAATGCTAACTAAATTAGAAAGGCATTATGTGGCTCTGTAGGGAGGCGTCATACTGAGAGGAAATCAAACTAAAACACAGAACAGCCTGGCAAAGGATCAACCTCTGTTCAGTCCAGGGGTCTGTTCCCTGCCCCCTGCCCCATGACTGGGGGAGGGTGGCAGTTACCATCCTGGCTGAGGCAAAGGGTGGTCCCCTGCTGCCTCTCCTTTTTCTCCCACCCCTTGTCTTTCCTTGACCAGGGGAGAGACTTGGCCAGCAATTCAGGGCAGCCAGGGTTAAATTCCCTTACACAGGAAGCTGGGCCAATTCCTAACATAGCTTCTAGAGATAATGTGGGGCTGGAACTTGCTAGGAGTGCCAAATGCAACCATGGCCAGCCTAAAAGACACAGATACCCTGAGCAGATTTATCATTAAATAGCCTTTCAAGCCACTATTATTTAAATATTTACCCAACATGTATTTAGTGAAAGGGGCAGGGTGGGGGGTGCACTTCTATTATACAAACTGTATCACTAATTTAAATTCAGAATATAAATTAGATTCTACCCAGAAAATTTTTCAGAACACAAGAAACAGAAAAACAAAACAAAACAAAACAAAACTCCTCCTTTATTTCATTTCTACCTAAAAACATTTGGCAAAACCTTTCTTGCTTTTCTGTAGTTTTTCTCTTAAAAATCCTCAAATAATGAAACTACCCACAGTTAAAATTATAAAGTAAATCACCTACTCCTAGTCAATGAGGTCAACTACCTTTAACAGACTCTAACTACAGAAGACTGTAGCAGGCAGGCTACAGATGACTTGTACTGTCTGAACTTTAGAATTTGAACAAAAGCACATCAAGGCCAAATGCAGTTAAGGGTGTATGATTAAAGCAAATATTCATGTAGAGTCAGGGCTGTGGTCAGAACCACGCAAACCAAGTTACTTGCAAGTTAAATTAATTTGGAAGAAGAAAAGGGTGAGCTTGAGAAAGTTGTTCCACAGACAAAAAGTAAGAAAATGAAGCAAATATATAGAGAAAGCCCGAGATGGGAGCTCCCAGAGCCCAGGAAAGATGGGAGGAGCAGGCTCAGTTAGGGATTGGCCACTTCCTATACCTCGGCAGCCTGTTCTAATCTTCAAACAATCATGTCCTTCACCAGGGACATGAGCAGGCTTCAATTACTTATACCCAGTGGGTAGTGTTAAGACCAGTTGGGGGAGGGGTGCAGGTAGCCTGCGTGTTGGGGCGCAGTGAGGGGGTTGGGGCTGGAGGGAGTTCTCAGAGGAGGGAGGAATCAGTTCAAGGAGAAAGGTTGTCAGATGGATCTCTTAAGTCTTTGGAACAAAGCCAAGTGTTAAACAACACAGAGACAAACACGTTGAACACCCTGTAAGCATTGTGTGCTGGTTGCACACAGTGGTGCACGATGCTGCCAAAGGCCTGGTATTCTACATAACAGCAATCAGTAATGCAAGAAAGAACATCTGCTCCAGGGAGCCCTGCGGATCGACAGGAAGGTTTTAGACACAGGTCTGCAAGAGTATACCATGACTAGAATGGAAGCCCCACTGGATGGTATGCCAAGGCTAAACACAATTTATGAGGTTCTAGAAGAGCGCCCTCAGAAGACGGATGGGGAAGGCAGTTCAATTTTGGCGGCGTGCTCACTCTTTCTCGACTGGCTGTTACATTCAGGTATTAAGGGAAAATGGAAAAATTACTCAGAAACTATTAAGTCCCAAGCTCCTGTCCTGTATCAAAACCCTGTAAATGTCAGATCTAAATCCTCTTTCTTCTGGAGCACTAATTACACTGTCCTCAGGGCATTAATGTCAAAGTCTATAAGTAAACAGGACAACTACAGTCATTGGTAAATACGTGAATTAAATACATTCAATGTGATCCAAGGGGAAAGTGCTCTCAGTGGAAAGTACATAAAGGCATACTGAAATCGTAACCAGGGTCCAGAAATTCTTCCTGGGAGAGGTGGGACAGCTTTCTATTCCCGCCTGAGCTCACCAGACCTCAGTGTTTAGTTAAAAGAAAAAAATATACATACAGCCTCACTTAGACATTAGAAATAGGATCACTGATATTTTGTCACGTTCAGCCTCTTACCCAAAACACAAACAAAACTTTGGTAGTTGTTCAATGTGAGAAAAATAGTTGTGGTGTGTTATCAAATCCTGTGAGAGACCGAAGCTTCAGATGAATCAATAATACAAGCTGACTTCTGTCTTAGTGAATTAGGCCCAAGAGCTAGATAATTTTCTGAAAGTCAAAAGAAAGATTCCACTGTACCATAGCTGAGGGAGTTTCTGCCAAATCTGGCCCTATTAAGAAAAAAGCCCTGGCGATGAAAAAGGTGTTTTCTGTGTCCTATAGCAGTTTTCCTCTTGATCCAATATGTGTAACTCTCGGGGCAGGCAGAGGGGTAGGCAACGAGATTGTTAAGCTTTGCACATAAAAGCTATACCTTTAGAAACCTCAAACTTCATTTTCAATGCAGTACTTTATAAACTAAATAGCCCCCAACTCCAACCTTTATCAAGCAGTCTGCCTTTAATATTCGAAAACCAAAATTATTTTCTATTTTAATCGATGAAAAGCAAGCTTTCACATATAAATGGATTTTTTCCAGAATTCTTTCTAAACCACTGAAAATGGATGTGTGTAATGGAAGCCCACTTGGTTCTCCATAAAGCTAATTCTGGCTGGCTAATTCCCTTCAGGCAGCAGCGAGCATTTTTCTCCTCAGCTCCTGTATAATTAATACTAAGATACAAATATATTCCTATCTATTTCAGGGGGAGCAGAAGTGAGAAAAAGAGAAGGGGAGACGATATCGGTGTCAAATGAATTCTCTAATACATTTCCCCACTAGAGGGAAAGATAAATTCAATGTGCAATAAAAATTTAATAGCAAACAGTGATTGCACTATAGGAACCCTGATAGAAATAAGCATAATGGCATAATAAATTTTCTTGTGTGAGGAATGATTATTTGGAGCTTTAAGCTTTGACAATTCTGGTAAATCTTATCCGTTTGTTAGCAATTAATAATATTAAATTGCTTCACATCTCCCTAGATAAACATCAGCAATCTTTCAAATCATTGTTGAAGAAATGCATAATCTAGTGCACACCGCTATAGGATTGTCAGATTTCTAAGAGATGTTTAATAGCACTGTTCCAAGCAGAAATAAGAGCAATTTAATCTTTACTGCTGATATAAACACATCAACAAATATTTGTTAAGCCCCACTTTGTGCTTAGCAGAGACAGCTAGCTGCCCATCAAAATCCATTTTTGCCTCATCTCGACAAGAGTTCCAGCTTGTCTGGGAAGTGGCTCCTCGGGAAAGGACTATATCCCCCAGCCCCCTATGAGTCTGATGTGGCCACATGACTCCTCTCTCCAAAAACACTGACTGGAAATTATGTTTGTGTGCCAGGTTTTAAGAATTGGACGTGGCTCCTCTAAGCTCTTTCAGCTTCTGCAAGCTTGAGGCAGGAGGCAATCAAACCCCAAGGAAGGGAGAAACTAGATGTTGAAAGTTCTGGCCCTGAATTCACATGTTCATGAACAGCACCACCAGGCTTGGTTAAATGGGTAAGATATAAGACACAGATGCGGTGCATTTAAGCCATTATAGATCTGTGGGTCTATTTGTTACAGTATTTTGGCCCAGCCTGACTAACACAACAACATTCTTGTAGACCTTATGAGACCCATAAAGACATGAAAAACGTTGTGCTTCTTACAAAAAGTAACTTTCCTCTGGTTAAAGAGACAAAGAAAATACATAAAAAAGTAGAATCATGCAAAAATATGTAACCATATAATATTTTAAGAGTTGCCAGAGGACGGGACAATAGTAAACTAACAAATAATTGGCAGTAAATGTTAGGCGTTCAAAGGAGAAAACAAGATTTATTTAAAATATGTATTTAAAATATATCCGTGCAGAAATGGTAGGTTCTGCTGGTCAGAGCTACATGTCAAGATCTACCTCTGATAATAAAGTCATTTATAATGGGGTTTGCTCCTCTGGGAAATTCCTCATTTGGACTTATAAACCTAAAGCTCCAAATATTTGCAACCCTTTTTTGATGTGCTTTAGTTCTCTTTTTCCCTGGTTCTAGGATCTCTGATTCACCTGTAGTTTTAAGCTTAAGTTTTCTTGCAATGCCTACCTGTGACCTGGCTAGTCCACTTATACTCTTATGTCATTTCCTTAAAGCAACACCTTATGATCAATCTTTTCCCATAATGTAAAAGGTATCCTAGCATTATTCGGGAAATCTATAAATTATAGTTGAAAGAGATGCAGACCAAATGCCTGTCCAACTAGATGAGTTTCAGAAATAAGATGTATTCATATTATTTTTTGACTATATATTGTATCGCTATTTGTTAGACACTGGGATGTAATGATGAGCAAAACAATACAGCATTCTCTTTTGGCACGTATATTCTAATGAAGCTCCCACTAAGGGATGACATTGCATGATACACAGAAAGAACTGGATATGTTAAGCCTGTAAGCCTAGAGATGACTTGATGGTAGAAAGATAACTGTCTTCAAAGACTTAAAGGCTTTTCCTATGGAATATGGATTAGACTTAGCTAATGGCTCATGGCTTCTGTCCACTGATATATACCAAGCAATTAGAACTAATTCCTGGAACCTGTAGGAATTCAAAAGGTATACTTTGAATGAATGAATGAATGTCAGTCTGAGCCTGGGAACTTGACTCAATTACAATCCCGCTCATTTCCAGCACTGAGCAATGGTGGTAAACTCTGTCATTTATTTGCTGTGGTCCTTTGGGGGGAAAAAAATTAGCTTCTCTGAGAACCAAGTCTACTAAGGGAAAGCTATAGGAAGCTTGATATATTGGGGCCCAATATAATGAGGAACTGCTGAAGATCAGAGAACACAAATGGTCTCACTTTCCAAAGGGAATTATTTACTGGAGGTTTTCATGCACAGTAGACTCAGATGATGGAGATTTTCTCTGGGAAACATTCAGACATTGAAGACTGGGACACTGGGAAGGGCTCAAGCTATATGAGCTTTTCAGTGGAAACTTGGGGTGGAAACAAGCAGAAAAATAACCCTAGGACAGACAGGAGAGGAAATAGGGAAAAGAGATAGATGGGGAACCAGGACTCCATCAGTAGTCCACTGGGTGAAATTAAAGCTCTAGATAAGGCTAATGACCTTAATTAAGTGGGAGGGATCTCACTGAAGTTTTGTCCTGTGGAGTGGGCCACCCAGGAAAGTCAGGAGCTTGGGACAAAACATATACAAAGGATTCATCCCTGAGCACCTAGGTCTGTTTGCCCATGAAAACCCAGTGTGTTTGTTTCAACCACTTGACCCTGAGCCTGGGAGTTTGACTGACTTCTGTGCCTTCTTAGACAAAAGTAGTAAGGAGTGAAGGGTCTTCTCACATGCTTACTAACTCTGACTCTGGTAAGGCTACTCTGCCCTTCAGCTCATCAGTAAAGTGAGAATAACAACAAGAAGCTTGTAAAGTGGCTGTGAGAATTAACTGCAAGAATTGGTTCTGAGCACAGAGCTTATTTCCTGACCTATGCTAGGTGCCTGCCTAATCAATCAATCAATTGATTAGGCACATTCTCCCTTTTTTCCTTCTAGTTCTGAAATTATATAATTCTGTCTCCCAGAGAAGCTTCAGAATCTTTTCACTTTCATTTCCTGTTGGGAAACTTTAATTGATCCTCTGAGAAAAATCAAATGGCATTTATAGTTCTATGGAACTGGAATGTGTCATTAGTTCAAATGCATCTCCTTAAGCTATAATAAAGCAACACTCCCTTCAGTATCACAGTCCCCCATTTTGGCAATTTTGAAATCCATCTATTTTTTTTCCCTCCCTGTCTGCTGGTGGTACCCTGAATTAAATTAAGAATGTAATTTTTAGGGGTGCCTGGGTGGCTCAGTCATTAAGCATCTGCCTTTGGCTCAGGTCATGATCCCAGGGTCCTGGGATCGAGCCCCACATCAGGCTCCCTGCTCCACGGGAAGCCTGCTTCTCTTTCTCCCACTCCCCCTGCTTGTGTTCCCTCTCTCACTGTGTCTCTGTCAAATAAATAAATAAAATCTTTAAAAAAAAAAAAAAAAAGAATGTAATTTTTAAATTAAGATGTAATGCATTCTGGAAGTTCACTGACATTTGGAGGGTCTTCTCTAGACTGCATTTAAACACCCAGTGTCAGTGTAGCATCCTAGAAAAGAGATTTTTACATTCATTTCAGAATATGGCAGAAAACCTAAGGCTGCCATATATTTCTCCCTTCATCTAGAAAAATCTCTCATTACTGAAGCACATTTGCCTCCTGATTAGTAGGAATCACTAGGCTTGCATCAAATCAAGGTATGCTGGCATTACAATAATCAAAGCAGAATCAACTCTGCTCCTCAGTCTTTAAGCTCCTTTCAAACCAAACAAATATGAACCCAAACATGTCTCTCCCAAACAATACACTCCCATGGGAATGGGAGTAAAGGGCCCTAATGTATTTTCAATTTACAAAGCAAATTTCCTTATATTTAGATCACTCAATTTATAGGACTCCAAAAATTCAAGAGAATCTGATATGTCTCCTCCCTAGCACAATTTTTTCAAAGAAATTTGTTCTCAAAAATTCTTACCCCATCTCAGAAATAAGCTCTTTGGTTGGGATATTTCCAGCCACATTAATGTCTCTTTTTATACTTGCAAACTGATCCACTTTGTGCATGGTTTTTCAAGGGGTCTATCTAGGCTGCATGCAACAAAAATCAAGCAATCACACTGTCGTCCAATATTCAAAAAATGGTCATTAATGCTTACAATAATCTTTTCAGGACACTTAAAATTCAAAATCATGCCTATAATCCTTCTATTAGACCTGATTTTATGTTTATCTATTTGATCTGATTTGATTTCATAATAATCCTCTGATATCTGGGTAAGTCATTTGTCCTCAATACACTTCAATATGATTTTTTTTTTCCTTTTTAGGTAGCCAGTCACAGAAGGTGAGGGCAGGATCAGGGCCAGAAAATATGGAAAGGCTTGTAAAGTATGCTGAAATAAATGCAGACATCAGAGGGAGATGTGGTGCTTAAGAGCAAGGTTGAGGTAAAGAGATAATCAGCAGTTAAAAAAAAAAAAAAGTTTTATTTCTTTACATTGGTGGCTAGAAGGGACTCAAATGCTAAGCACCACAGAGGTTTTTTTGTGTTTTTGTTGTTGTTGTTGTTCAAGTGGATAACCAGTATTTCTGAATTCAAGTTTGGGTTATAGTGAATAGTAAGTGGTTGGTTTAGGTTTTCAGGCAATTTCCACCATGAAAATGAGAGTCATTTCTAAGGTCCTACCAAAATGCAGTCCTTCATTTCCTAATAACTAACTTGACTGGAAATCTAACATATGAAAATTTGAAAAGGCAGATTTTTGCATGGAATCTTCCTCAGTATCAATTCAAGGAGCAACTGTAATTTCTTCGTTCTGGTTGCAACTGCACCTCAAAATCCTTCATGTTGTGTTGAAGTCTTGGTAGAAAAAGAATTTGAAGATAGCAGGGCATACTGGGGCCCCTCCTGGCTGGGCCCTTGAAGCACCATTAACCAAAGCAGCAGGGAAGGGAGGCACCAGCTCAAACAAGGCAGTCCTGTTGAACTCCACCTCTCACAGCAGGCGGTGGCAGAGGGGTGTGCCATACTTCAAGTCTTGACAGATGGAGACATGGAAGCTCAGAGATTTGAGGGAGAGAGAGTTTAAACATAACTGAGGCAGGAGTTGAACCCAGGTCATCTTGACTCAAAATGTCAAGCTCCTTTCCTAATGTCATAATAGCTCTATATTTTGTAACTCGATTGCCTGGTATAAAGCATTGTGAAGGTCATCTAACCCATTCAAGCCAAATTAAAGGAAAAGGGCTTCCCAGATAGGCTTAGAAGCTTAAACAATAGATGCCCACCAAATAGACTAACAAACCTAAAGCTGATCAAGAAAGTGAGCATCAAGGGGATAGAAGAAAAAGAAAGAAACGGATTTGGGGACTGAAGACCTGGCTTCAGAAAAGGCTGCTACAGGGTACCAGTAGACATCCTAAGACCTTGGCTTAATTTTTTAGAGACCTGCAGAAGTAGGTAGATGTGACATGTCCAAATGGCCATCATTAACTTTACTCCCTCCCATCCTGCCTGGTATGACCCAAGGCATAGGAGTACATGGTAGTCACCACAGGACCATGGGACATGATTGATGGAAAGACACCAACAGGCACAGTTAGGAGATACAAAAATGTTATGAACTCCTCCATGACAACTGATGGAGATAGCTGCACTGACAGACGACCATACAGCATGCTCCCAGACAGAGGGGGAAGCTCTGCAGCTCTGCAAATCTCCTGTGTAAATTCAGGTACAGCCCCACATAGTGTCAACATTTTACCAAGTGCAAGGAGCTCACATTTTCCACTCCCATGGTGTTGGTGTGGTTGGTGGCAGGGAGAGGGAGATTTTGTATACTCCCCTATCCAGTTCCCATATCCTCTTTCCATATTCCTCATCTGGAGATTCTTGCTCAGTCTACCTATTCACCATATGCATGTAATTGCTACAAAACCACCCCAGTAGATCTTTGGGTGAATCCATAGCCTTTTTCAAACATTTAGCATGTTTTAAGAGGTCCAAGGATCAGGCTTGTTTTAGGTCCATTCTTATAGAGGATGTAATGTACATGTATATTCTAAATAGCTGAAGTTGGGGTTTCCAATCCTGGCTGGTCTGGAAATGGTGACTTCTGGGAAACATTCTGTTTGAAGATATCATTAGAAGTCTCATCCAATCTTCACTGTGATTGCTTTCAGGCCTTAGCTAATTTCTAATGTCCCCAGCTGATCTAAGTAAGCTGGCAAGTGAAGGCCTAATTACAGCATCTACTTTGACCATTATAAAGGATGCAGCAGCTGCCAGAGCTAGTAGAAGGACCCTAGATCATGGATCCCACTCTGTTCAGGTTATGAGGAACCTTACTTAAACTCTGCAGGCTGATGAAGAAAATACATAAGGAAAACACTATTCTGAATTCAGTAGTGCTTTCAAATCAATTTATTGAGCTAAAAAGCATTCATGTACATATTAATATTGCATATATGAGTATATTTATTAAATCTATAGTAATGCTTAGTGTATATATGTATTTCTGGGATCTGTGGCTAAAGTTTAGGAATCATCATACTTCATTAGGAGTACAGGGGAGCCTGGGTGGCTCAGTCCATTAAGTGTCATCTGACTTGATTTTGGCTCAGGTCATGATCTCAGGATTGTGAGATCAAGCCCCACATCGGGCTCCATGCTGAGTGTAAAGCCCACTTAAGATTCTCTCTTTCCCTTTCCCTCAGTCCCTTTACCCCTCAGCTCCCCACCCCAGCTCATGCACTCTATTAAAAAAAAAAAAAAAAAAAAAGTATGAAGACCCAGGTTCTAGTCCCTACACCAACACTACTAGCAGAGAAGTAAGTTTACATTTCTGGAGTGACTTACTTTTCTTCATCTATAAATAAAATAAAATAACGTTAGACTACGTTAATGTTTATCCAAGTTTTTTTCCTAAAGTTTCTGACTTGCCTCACCTGGGGTGCTTATTGAAAAGCAGTACTTTCTAGATGCAATCCAGACTTGAGTTTGGAATCTTTGGGGAAGAGAACCAGAATGCTTCATCTGTAGCAAGTTTCCCCGGTGACACTGAAGCATGGGAACATTTGAGAACCACTTGTTCCAGGTAGTTGGAGATCCCTTCTATCTTGGACATCATATAAAAACAAGGACAGAGGAACCAATCTCTATGCATCTCAATTGACTCTATAAACAAGGTAAATTCAACAATTCGGCCAGAATGGGTTAGGTCACTTCCATCATATTTTGTATCAGGCAACTGGGTTATAAAACAGAGACCAAAGAGTACATACTGTATGATTACATTTACATAAAGTTCTAAAGCAGGCAGAACTCATTGATGGTGAAAAAAAAAAATGAGAACACTGTGGTAGTGGGGGGAGAAAAGGATTGACTGAAGGGGCACAGGGGAACTTTCTGGATGATAATAATATTTTACATTTTGATAAGGGATTGGGTTATACAGATATATGCATTTCAGAAACTCACTGAATAATGCTGTTAGCATGAATGCATTTCACTTTGTGTAAATTTTCCCTCAAAGAATAAACAGTAAATTTGTGTCAAAAAAAAAAAAAGGGCAGTAAGATGACATTGGTGAAGGGGCTCAATATTTTGAGTCCAGAAGACTGGAATTGAAATCCTGCCTCAGTTATGTTCCAACTTTCTTACTTCCTCAAACCCTGAGCATCCATTTCTCCACCTGCCAAGTATGTATGATGATAACAATGCCTATATCTTAAGCAGTAGGATTACAAACGTTTCTATAAAGAGATTGGAGGTGAGGGGATCTGGTAGGAGATGCAGGGTCGGGAAGTGGGAAAGGGGATTGATCTGGAAACTTCATTTGCCTGGCAAAGTCCATCCGAGGTGGCTTTGGCAAAAATGGGGGGCAGGAACAGATGGAGATTACTACCGCTACTCATATGATTATTATGAGGATTAATAAGAAAATATGGATTTTACATAGCAGAGTGCCTGACATATAAAAAAAAAAATCAATGCACAACTGTTCCCATTAAGTTGAATAATATGAAATTGCTGTATTCTACTCTTTTTGACTTTCAAAAATGGCAATTCCATTCAGTTCCGACGTGATGTAATTTAATATTGAAATCCCAGTATGACACAATCAGTCCATTTCTCCCAAATTATTCAGATCCTTTTTAAGTAAGAAAAAGTGAGAGTGGTATTAATGACAATATAATGATTTTTTTCTTTCATACCTATTTTTTTCTTTTAATGAAAATTCAAAAGGCTTCACCTCAAGTCACACTACAATGATTTTTCTGAGTAATGATATGATAAAAAGTGAGGCAGCAGGTGGGAGTTTTGATAGAAAACACCCAGGAGGAAGTCAGATGAGGGATTTTTATGCCTTGTTCTAACTATTATTATAACAGGCTGTCCTTCTTATAGAGCACACCCTGTTTCAGTGACTTTAATTATGACCTGAAACTCTCCTGATCAGATGTTAATGTGGCTCACAGACTCCATTCGGTGCTTAAAAAGTCACAGAATATCTGCCTGTTGGTAATGGATGGCTCTGTATTTCCTTCCCTTAGAGGCCATCTTATAAACAAGAACCAGTCATATGGGGTGTAAAAATAATTAATAGACTTAACTGAGCTATTAATACTATGTTACTAACCAGATGAGATATCAATCTATTTTAATTTGCTAATTTTACATTCATGTTTTACCTAATAGCTGAAATGATGAATAAGTCATTTTGACTCTGGTATGTTTATATTTTACATTTTTGAATTTTGTAGTGTGTATGTCTTGATTGAAATTTATTTTCTCTAAGTTCTCATAGAATACCTGGAAAACTTACTAAATGGAATATAAATGTAAGATTTCCCCAAGTGATAACCACTGACATCTAATGTCTCACCCAGCAAATATAACATGTGCGCTACTTGAGTCCACATACTTGGGCTATCACAGAAGAATAGGAGAACCAATGCAGAGAACGAGAAAGCTAACTACTGTATTGGAACCCCAGAATCCAGGTTTGGCTAAGTGAATCCACAACAATTACCACTGGTTGATAATGACCCATTAAGTCAAGAATTCTCTCTTTCGAGTGACAGACGAAAGCACTGAAGAAAAGTATTATATTATAAGTAGATTTAGTGAGGGTTTTCTTGTGTCTTTCATGACTATTTGGTGTTTTTGTTTAGTTGGAAGATGAGGGGAAGAGAAATTTTTTTTTTTACCTGAATTTTTCTGGACATGTACCTGGCTTGATCTTGGGGTCGGACCTGAGGAACGCCTCTGAGATTCCATTTCCGGGTCTCAGTGAATAATGTTAAGTCAGGTAAGAAGGTTGAGCTTAGAACTAAGAAAATGGACTGGAGACCATGATTGGAGCTCTTCAATTTCCTTTGATCTGATTCCGCTTGACATATCTAAGTAACAGGATGTGGTGAAAGATGGAGAACATGAACAAAAAACACCTCCATTCCAGGTCTGTTTCGGCTTCTAACAGGAGAAAGAACGCATCCTACAAAGAGCAAGAGAAGGGCAGTCCACCAGGCTCACACCCAGCAGCAACCATACAGACAATGATGTGGAAATCCTGGCACCATGGGAGACTGAGGTCTCCTGGAGAGCACCGGGTTGGGGTTCATCATTAATAAAACAGGAGGACTCAGGAGGCTAGAGCAGCGATAAGTAAACCACACCCAGAGGGCCAATTTCAGCCACACACACATTTGGGTTGTTTGGGGGATTTTGTTGTTGTTGTTTCAGCTCTACTGAGGTATTATTGACCAATAAAATCTTAAGGTGTTTCAAGTGTGCAATGTCATGATTTGATACATGTATACATTACAAAAGAATTCCCACCTTCGGGTTAATTGACACATCCATCACCAATCACATTTACCGTTTTTATGAGAACGCTTAAGTTTTACTCTTAGCAAACTTCAATTATACAATACAATATCATAAACTATGGTTACCATGTTATGCATTAGATCCTCAGACCTTAGTTATAATGGAAAATTTGTAGCCGTTCACCAGCCTCTCCCTATTTCCCCCACCCCCTGGCAATCACCAGTCTACTATCCACTTCTATGTGTTTGCTATATTTTTTAGATTTCACTGTTAGTTTGCAACCTCCTTGGGGGCTCCCCTGGTGTAGCTGAGCTCCCCCCTCCCAAGTGGAAGGCAAGGAGAGACCAAAGAAACAGGCAGGCCATTCCAAATTGGTGGGCGGCAGCTTTAAGAAGCTAGAACTTAGGAGGTTTGTGTAGTGTAGAGGCAAAAACAAGATCTCCACACCTGCCTGCCAAATTTTAAAGTTTATATAGAGGACTTACCTGGGTTCAGTCCTGTATCTGTCCATAGAGCCTCAACACCACATCACGGTCTCGAGGCCATGTCCTCCGAGCAGCCTCTCGGCGTGGGAAGGCAAGCGGAGCCCACATTCTCTGAACAGAGGAAGGGAGAGGGGCTCCCAATTCCTGGGATCTCAGCTCTGGAGTCAATGGGCGGTGCTCATCCTCTCCACGACCTCTCTCCACACTCCACTGGTCCTGACCTGCTCTTATAGTCTTATGCCCAGCCCCCTCCCACAGTTTGCCCTGAGTGGCCAGCAAGGGGTTTTACGAGCCTGGAGGTGGTTCCTTTGGCCATATCTGGCTGCACTGGAGGCAGACGCAAGAGAAAACACAGGTTAAATCAATGATTCCCAAAATCAGTGACAATGTTTTCCACCAGGATTTCTCCAAAATAAAATGGACTTGGACATTATCACTGCCTTGCAAGGAGGCAGCTGTGCCATCATCCAAACAGACTTGTGTATTTATGCCTGATGAGCCTACTGATGTATCATCTTTATTAAGTTACAGTATTAATTCTTTAAATGTCTCACTTGTGTCCTCAAGTGATGTGTTTAGTGGATCCATCATTGAATCCACCTGGTTCTGAGATTTTTCTTTGTTGGAAGGTTTTTGATTACTGATTGAATCTTTCTATAAATAATTGGTCTGTTCAGGTTTTCTATATCTGGATGATTCCCTCTTGATGGATTGTATGTTTCTAGGAATGTATTCATTTCTTTTAGGCTATCTAATTGGTTGGTTTATTAATGTTCCTAGTAGTTTCTTATGATCCTTCTGTTATCAGTTCTAATGACTCCTCATTCATTTCTGATTTTATGTGAGTCTTCTTTTTTTGGTCTAGCAAAAAGTTTGTCAATTTTGTTTATATTTTCAAAAAAAAAAACAGCTCTTAGGGGGACGCCTGGGTGGCTCAGCCAGTTAAGGTCTGACTCTTAATTTCGGCTCAGGTCATGATCTCGGGGTTCTGAGGTTGAGCCTGGCATGGACTCTGCTTAAGACTCTTTCTCCCTCTCCCTCTTCCCCACCCCGCTCCTGTGCATTAACATGCGTGCGCGTGCACGCGCTCTCTCTCTAAAAACAAAACAAAACAAAGAAAAAAACAGCTCTTAGTTTTACTGATTCCTTTCCTATTGTCCTTTTAGTTTCTATATCATTTATTTCCACTCTGCTCTTTGTTATTTCCATTCTTCTGCTAACATTGGGCTTCGTTTATTCTTTTTCTAGCTCCTTGCTGTATAAAGTTAGGTTGTTTATTTGGGACCTTTTTTTTTCCTGTTAAGTATGCATTCAGACTGCTTTTAGGGAAAGACTAGACAATGGGCATTTTTGTCTGCTCTCTCCGTCTATTCTGAGCTTTGGAAGATATCTACAGTGAGTGCTCAAGTGCCCATTAAGAACTGCTTCACTTACTATAGTTTTGTGGGTCTTGAGCCTGCAAGCTCCATTGGCTTTCAGAGCAGACTATTTTGGATGCCCATTCCTCAGGTGGCAATCTGAAAGTTAGGGCACTAGATGTAGAGTCCAAATCCTTCGCTTCATTCCTTGGGGAGAAGCTAGGAATTAGGTGTTCTCTCCTGACTATATGGTGCTGTTCTGGGGGTGAGGTTTATGGTGAGCGTGTTCTCATCCTTCCCCTACACATGTTGAGGTGGGTATCTTCTCATTTGCCAGAGGTGTAGGAATCACTCCTCTAGTTTCTGGATTTCTTTCAGAGGGAATTGCTGCATGGATAGATGTACATTGAGTGCATCCATGGAAATAAGGAAGTTCAGGGGCCTCTATGTCACTTCTTGGCCCCTCCCCCCACACCTACTTGTTTCCATGCCATCTACAGCTAGTTGCACGCAACAACAGAAGTGAATAAACTAGTTGCAACATATGGCCCACAAAGCTGAAAATACTTATTATCCGACACTTTATAGAAAAAGGTCTGCTGATCTCTGGACTACAGTAATTCATGAGGAAAGGAAGAATATCACAACAAAAGCAGGAAATTATGAATAATCATAATACATGAGAGGCCAGAGAGAAGACAATCTGCTCTCAGCAAGATAGAGTGGGGGAAGGAGAATATCAGGTTGGAAAGTCCACATTATAATTATGGTCTCTCAATTATCAGATCAAAGAATTTTCACTTCTTTCTATAGGTAGGAAAAAAGAAAGCCATTAAAGAGTCTTTTACTAGCATTATGAAGGTGTCATTTTAACTTAGCAGCTGTATGTGATGAACTAAACTGGAAATCTCCAGGAAAATTACCTTCAAGATGCATCATAGAGAAAACTGGAAATGGACCAGCTCAGGTAAAACCTAGGATTCCCTTATACCCCATTCCAGTTCAAAGACTGCTGCTTCTCCATAAAAGGGAACCATTTCGGATTTTCTTAGTCCAAGCATTTTTCCTTACATACCTTGTTTTTTATACTCTTTTCCTTCTTAACTTATTGAGCATAGCTCTGCCAGTTGGGACCAATTCTTAAAGCTTGAGAAGGAGACATCTGTTGCTGAAGCAGGATTCACTGCTCAGCAAGCAGCCTGTAAGTTAATAGTGGGACCTATCACTGAATAATAACTGTTACTTTCCTCCTAATGTCCCTAAAGCATTATTAAATGTGGCACTTGCAGCCCCTTATATGCAATTTACTTCTGTAAAAGGTCATCTGTAAGTACAGTACTTAAAAATATGCCACAAGGAGCTGTGAGATTACATGTTGAACCATTCATTACCCATCACAAGACCGACATCAAACCAGTCCCATTTTTAAATGTAGCCACTTTCTCTTAAAAACGGCAGTGGAATCTTCTTTGGTACATATTCATTCACAGCAGAAAACAGCCTGTCTCTCTCAGTTTTCTGAATGTTTGGAGCATTGCCTGGTTAAAGAGGAATGCCATCAGATTAAATGTTGAAGCAGGTGAGGTTTGCCTTCAATGAGTCCCACTGCTCTTTTCTGGGACCTGAAAGATATTAGGGGTCACCATGCTTCCCTCGGGCTATCCAGAACCCCCTACCCTAACCACACTCTAGCTTTCTGCTCTCAACAGCATCTTAGCCTCTGGATCTTACCCAATTCTTGCTCCTCCCCAAAATTGACATGTCAAGGAAGTTCCAGGTTAAGACAGTGGATTAAAAACACAAACCTAATATTATACCCTCTGTATTAGTCAGGTTGGGCTGTTATAACAAAATATAATAGACTATGATGAATATCATAGACTATGATGAATATTATAGACTATGATGAATATCATAGACTATGTGAAACCATAGACTGGTTTCATAGCAGAAAGTTTTTCTCACAGTTCTAGAGGCTGGGAAGTCCTTGCTGTACAAAGTTAGGTTGTTTATTTGAGACCTTTTTTCCAGTTCTCAGTGAGCGTATTCTTTTTTCTTTTTTTCTTAAGATTTTTTTTAAGATTTTATTTATTTATTTATTTGACAGAGAGACACAGCGAGAGAGGGAACACAAGCAGGGGGAACAGGAGAGGGAGAAGCAGGCTTCCCGCTGAGCAGGGAGCCCGATGCAGGGCTCGATCCCAGGACCCTGGGATCTTGACCTGAGCTGAAGGCAGACACTTAACGACCGAGCTACCCACGAGCCCCTCAGTGAGCGTATTCTTTATGGCTGCAGTCAGCAACCTTTTCAGTGTATCCTCACAAGGTGGAGAGAAAGAAAGGCTCTGTTTTTCTTCTTTGAGTAAGGGCACTAATTCCATCATAAGGCACCACCCTGATGCTCTCCTCTAAACCCAGTTATTTCTCAAAGGCCTCATGTTCAAATACCATCATATTGAGAATTAGAGCTTCAACATATTAATTTAAGGGTGACACAAACATTTGGCCCATAATATTCTGTCCTTGGCCTCCAAAATTCATGTCCTCACATGCAAAATGCATTCATTCCATCCCAACAGCCCAACTTCTTAAATAACAGCAATTCTAAAGTCTAAGTCTCTTCTAAACTAGATACAAGTGACACTCGAGGTACAATTCATTCTGAGACAAAATTCCTCCACCTGTGAACCTGTGAAACCAGACAAGTTATGCACATCCAAAATACAATGGTGGGACAGGCATAGGATAGACATTATCATTCTAAAAGGAAGAAATTGGAAGGCAGAAGGAGATGACAGGTACCAAGCAAGTCCAAAACCTAGCAAGAAAACTACCACTAAATTTTTAAGGGCTGAGAATAATCCTGTTTGGTTCAATGATCTGCCCTTCAGACCCAATGGGGCTATAGCCCCACTTCTGTGGCTCTGCTGAGTAAGAATTGCACCCCCAAGGCTCCAGAAGACCACTGTCTGGCCTGTTGAAACCAAAGTATGGCCTCGCACTTTGAAACCAAGGAGCCATTTCTGATGATCTCTGAATTGCTTTTGGGGTCATTCTTCCCCTATCTTGAAAAACTGGCATGTTCATAGCTCTATGAACTATAGCTCTGTGCTCTATGCTCTGGTCCTATAGGATCTCCGAAGTCTGAAAACCTTTCCTCATTTGGTCCCATCTCCATCCCCTTTCAGTCCAAACCAGCAGTGTTTCTGCTGCTGTGGCTGATTAGATCCAGGAGTTCACACTCATAGCAATCGCAAATGGTTGCTCAGACACACCCTGATGTTCTCTTCAGAACAAGCTTCTCAAGTGTTACCACATGGAGAAGCTGAGAATTTTCTAAATCTTTAAGTTCTGAATTTTCATTTAACAAGTCCTTCTTCAATTCATTTCTTTCTTCTTAAATTTCACTATGCAGTCGGGAGGAAAAAAGGCACTCCTTCAACATTTTGCTTAGATCTCAACATTCAATTTCATCCCTCATTTTATGTTCCACAAAGCAGTAGAATACAGTTCAGCCAAGCTATATGCCACTTTATGACACAAATCTCTTTTTCTTCATTTTCCAATAACACGTTCCTTACTCACCTCTGAGTCCTCAGCAGAATCACCCTTCACGTTTATATTTCTAGCATGCACCTCAAGTTCCTCCAGCCTCTACCCATTACTTAGATCTAATGCTGCTTCTGCATTTTTAAGTATTTGTTTCAGCAACACCCCATTTCTCAGTACCAAAGTCCATTTGGCCAGCTATAACAAAATACTATAGACAGAAGTGGCTTAAATGGAAGGAATAAATTCATTTTCTCATAGTTCTGGAGGCTGAGAAGGCCAAGATCAAGGTTCTGGCAGATTTGGTTCCAGATGAGAACCCTCCTTCCAGTTTCCTGTGTCCTCACATAGAAAAGAAAGAAAGCCCAGAATTTACAGCCCACAATCCCTTTTTTTTTTTTAAATATTTATTCATTTGAGACACAGAGATACAGAGAGAAAGAGAGAGCATGAGCAGGGGGAGAGGCAGAGGGAGAAGCAGGGTCCCGCTGAGCCAGGAGCCCGATGTGGGGCTTAATCCCAGGATCCCAGGATCACGACCTGAGCCGAAGGCAGATGCTTAACCATCTGAGCCACACAGGCGCCCCTCACAATCCCCTTTCTTGCTGCCTAGTCTGCTTTCTTGATCCTTTGCTGTGGGAACTGTTAGTTTCTCCTCATCTTTTTCAGTAGTGAAATTTACATTTTGTTCCTGACGGTTTCAGTTTTTATCTGTCCACCTTCAATGCTTGCTGTCCTATGACTGAGTCTGCACTTTGTGCTTATTGCTTTTACTCTATAGCAGCATGATAATAGGGTGGGCAGACAGCATGGTTTGTGGGAAATAGAGTAAGAAAGAGAAAGAGGGCAGCATTCGAACAGTTACTGAGCCTTAACTAAATACCTGCAGCTAAATAAAATTATTTTTTTAATTCCTAAAATAACTTTGAAAGGAAGGCAATATTATTTTCCCCATTTGATGAGGAAACAAGTCCTAGTTTGTTTGTTTGTTTGTTTATGTGTGTGTATGTGTTTACTTATGTGTGAAAAGACCAAAGAGGATTCTGAGCAAAGATAATACTTCTTAGTCAGCATTTAAAGGGATACCACTTAAAAGCCAGAACAACACGTTTGTGGTTAGATATGATCTACATAACCTGACCGCCATCCTTATTCTTCTTAATTCCATGACCTTTCCTCTTACTGCTCTTCCCACCCTAGATTCACCCAGCAGCCCTGGCCATCCTGGTTTCCTCACACATTACAGACATGCTCACGATCTTTGTACTTGCTGCTTCCCCTACTCAGAATGCCTTTCTCCTAGTAGCTCGCTCCCTCACCTCCTTCAGGTCTTTGCTCAACCATCTCCTCAATGATAACCACTCAACTTAAAATTGCAACTCCCCATTACTTTCCTCCCTACCCCTTTTGCCTCTATTCTTCACCATTGTACTTACCATGACTTGGTAAATGTTTTGCTTATTTCTGTCTCTGTCTTCCCACTAGAATGTGAATTCCACAGGATGGGGGCTTTTTTCTGATTGTTCACTCCCTGTGCCTAGACCAATTTCCTGGCCCATAGTACATCTTCAATTCATATTTACCAAATAAAATGAGATAAATGAATACAGTTCAGGAAAAGTTGAGTTAGACAAAGTTGACCAGATTTTTTAGCTGCAGGAGAAAGAGGCTTTAGTATTCCAATGCATATTTTCTTTTACCAAGAATAGAATCTAGCATGCACAGTTTCCCAAACTTCTGTGAACATAGAACCCTTCTTTCATGGAATAGGTTGCAGAGAATTGTGCCTAAATGGAAATGGAGTTGGAAGAGTAGGTCTTGATGAGAAAGAAAAAGGAGAGGACACCAGAATCCAATGTCTTAGGTGAAGTGGGAGCGAGCAATTTCACTCATTCATTAATACATTCATTCATTTGTTCAGAAAATATTTATCAAGTGCATCTGATGGGCCACAAACTCTTCCAGACACAGGACAAGGCAGAGACCAAAGAGTGGGGGCCCCAGGTCTCACAAAGTTCGCATCTCTACTGATTTCTCTGGTTTTGCTGAATACTTTTAATCCTATAAAATGCAAAGAAAAAAAAATGTTCTAAGCTTGTGTCACTGTTGTTTTAAGACTCTTCTTTCTGATTAGAAAGATACTGAAATATAATTAACCCCCAGATGAAGAAGCCACATGCAAATTTGGGAAGCAACACAAGCTATGGATTTCCCACCTGCTCTGATTTCATCCCTTCAAGACCTGCCCTATAATCAATAGCCTGCCATCCAGAAGGTATGACTGAGGAATCCCAGATGACCACCACCAACAGAATTGCACTCTTTTATCATATCCTCCTTTGCAGCAAGGGAGATGATCATAATGCAGAAGAAAGGGGGCTGGCTAGAATACTAATTGGCAGGAGGCTGCTTTATCATCTCCAGGAGCCAATAAAAATAAATTAAAAAAAAGAAAGAATTTTATCTTTAAAATGTTCCTATCTTCCTGATAAACAGAACAAGACAACAACATACTGTTCAATGAGTTATTGTGGCTAAAATCTCAGTCTGAAAATTACTTGTCATGGCAACAGGCAAGCGTCACCCCCAAAGCTAGCAGCCTGAAGCAGATAGATTGTTTCAATTATCTAATTTTCACAATGAATGAACCCTGCTTATAGGAAATCCATAGGTGGCTGGCAGTGGCAAATGGCAGCTGTGACGTGTTGGGAGCTGTAGATTTACATTCTCTCTCAAAATACAGAACAGGATTGTAATTTCCTGTAAATACTCACAGAAGTAAAAGAGGAAGAGGAAGAGTAGAAGGAACTTATAAAACTTCCCCTTTTGTCTTAGCTCTGGAATGTGGCTTTCTTTCCAAATTGTCCTTTCTTCTGTCTAGGTCAGACAATACTGCACATAGGCATGGGCCCTTCTATGGTCTCCTTGTCTAACTGCACCTCCCTCTTCCCACTGTGCCTCTTAAAGTGTTTTGGAGGTGTTACACATATGACCAGCAGATGTCCCCAAGAACTCCTTGGCCTCAATGGAAAGTGCTATCACACAAGGTAAATTTCTCATCAAATGTATAGTAAAATTATGTATAAAGCTCTCTGCTAAACAAGAAATTCAATTACCCTACATTTGAATTACCCGTCCTCTCTGGGTCTTCTCCCAACTTTTCAGGCTACTTGTCCAGAGCATTTCTAGGGAAGCCAAAGGGATAATATTAATTTTTGCCCCACCTAAATAAATGTCCTTGGTTTTGATAAAACCAGGAAGGATGTAGGCCTTGTGACTGGTGTATCCCATCCTCCAACTCTCCCCTCAGAAGTGTGTGCCTCACCAACATGGTCCTTCACTCCTTTCCACCTCTACTATGGCTCCAGTTTTATCTCCCCTTTTCCCACCCCAGTTCCCATCCCCTACCCTCAACAACCCCAACATATTGTTTGTGATTTTCTAGGAAGGACTACAGCAAAAAAACTGTCATTCCCTGCACTGATTTTTTTTCTCCTAATAATCAAATCCCCTTTTCCATGCAGGTTGAAGAAAGAAGAAGAAGAAGAAGAAGAAGAGGAGGGGGAGGAGGAAGAAGAGAAGAAGAAGAAGGAGAGGGGGAGGAGGAGGAGGAAGAGGAGGAGGAGGATGGGAGAGGAAGAGGAGGAGAGGGGGAGGAGGAGAAAGAGAATTTGATTTTATTATAATCTCTTTTTTGGTGGTGCTGATATTCATTGAGTTGATTTGTTTTCTAAGTAATGCTTGCTGAATCCCTAAAATGAACAGGGACTTAGGCATTCAGTCATGCTTCAGTTCCATATACTTGTTTGGCAAAGTTCACTTTATAAAGCAAAATTCATAAATGATTTTCCTTTTAATAAAAGAAAACAAGAAAAAAGTTTTCCAGAGTCTGTTGGATGGTGTACACTGTATGCATCTTCAGAAAATCTAGAGCCATATTTTCCCCCAAAAGACTCTGGTGACAGATAAGAGAAGTTATAATCATCAGTGTTTTAAGTTCTGGCCTTGGGAGAATTTCTGATCACTCTTCTCTTTTCAGTCTTTGTTCAAAGAACATCTATCTTCATTCAATAGTTTAGACTCTAATGACCAAATCAGTAAATGTTTATTTTGTAAATTGCCAAAAGGCAAGGCAGAAGGAAGCTCAACCTTTCACTGATATTTTGTTTACAGTGATACAAAATGCCATCAGATGAATTTGAGCAAGAAAGCTCTTTTCTAACAGGAGTGTAACATTTATTAATAAGAAGTTGAGGATTAAGGGGGGCAGAGCAAGATGGCGGAGGAGTAGGAGACCTGGATTTTGTGGTCTCAGGAATTCAGTTGAATAGGGATCAAACCATTCTGAACACCTACAAACTCAACAGGAGATCCAAGAAAAGAATAGCAACAACTCTCTGAACAGAAAAGCCACCACTTTCTGGAAGGTAGGACGGGTGGAGAAGTGAATCCAAGGCGATATTCGGGAGGATAGACGGCGGGGGAGGGGGCCTCTGTTGGCTGCTTCTGGCAAGTGACAGAGCCACGGAGCACAAAATTGGAACCTTTCAAGTTGGCTCCGCTGAGGGACGTCACTCCAGTGGCTAAGCAGGGGGTGGAACCCTTGCTGGGACAGTGTGGTCTCAGGACCCTCAGGGTCACAGAAAGACTGGGGGTGCCTGAGTGTGGCAGAGTTCCCAGGTATCGGAGCAGGGAAGCCGGCTGCAGAGACAGAGCTGAGGCGCGGGCTCTCAGCTCGGGGTTGCCATAAGCCATGATCCGCGGCACAGTCGGGCCACTGCTCTTCCAGCGGGGACCCAACAAGCGGCAGATCCAGGGAGACTCTCCTTCCTCCCCTGGGAGGACCAGCACAGGAGCACACTGCAGGGATCTGCTGGGTTTGGAGACTCCACACCGAGTGGGGTGCCAGAGATAGAAATGCTCGGTGAGGGGCCGAGTGAGCACGGAGTGTGGCCGGAGACCGGGGAGACGGGAGTTACTGACGGCTTTTCTCTGGGGGCTCACTGAGGAGCAGGGCCCCGAATTCTCGGCTCCTCCGGGGCGGAGATTGGGAGGCTGCCATTTTCACTCCTGGTCTCCAAAGCTATACGGAAAGCTTGGAACAAAAGCTCCCCAGAGCAAACCAGAGCAGATTACTTAGCCTGACCTGGTAAGGGCAGGACAATTCCGCCTCCGGCAAAGACATTTGGGAACCACGGCAACAGGCCCCTCCCACAGAAGATCAGCAAGGACAGCCAGCCAAGAACAAGTTTACCCATCAATGAGAAGGGCAGAACTCCAGCGCTAGGGGAATACTGCACATAGAATCCATGGCTTTTTTACCATGATTCTGTAGTCTTTCAAAGTTAATTTTTTTTTAACTGTCTTTTTTTTGTTGAATTTTTCTTTTTCCCTTTTTCAACCAACATCTTATCAATCCCTTTTTTAAAAACATTTTTATTTTTCATTTTTAGAGTCATATTCTATCCCTTCATAGTAGTTATCCTTATTTTTGGTATATATATATAAGTTGTTCTCTCTTTAAAATTTTGAGATAGTTTCTTCTAACAGATCAAAATATACCCTAAATCTCTAGTGTATGGTTTTGTTCTACTCTCTGCCTCATCACATTCTCTCCTTTTTTTTCTTTTCTTTTTTTTTAAATCCTCTTCTTCCTTTTTTCAAACAACTTCTTATCAATTCTTTTTATAAAATTTTTTATAATTTTCATCTTTACAGTCATATTCCATCCCTTCATCATATCAACCCTTATTTTTGTATATGTGTAAGTTTTTTTTTTTTTTAAAGATTTTTTATTTATTTATTTGAGAGAGAGAGAGAATGAGAGACAGAGAGCACGAGAGGGAAGAGGGTCAGAGGGAGAAGCAGACCCCCTGCTGAGCAGGGAGCCCGATGTGGGACTCGATCCCGGGACTCCAGGATCACGACCTGAGCTGAAGGCAGTCGCTTAACCAACTGAGCCACCCAGGCGCCCTGTATATGTGTAAGTTTTTCTTTCTTTAAAATTTTGGGAGGCACTTTCTTCTAACAGAACAAAATACACCCAAAATCTAGCAATGTGGCACTGATCTATGCACCAGCCTGATCATATTTGATCATATTCTGTTTTTTTTGTTTTGTTTTGTTCTATTTTTGTTTGTTTTTATCTTTTTCTTTTTCTTTTTTTTTTTCTTTTTCTTTTTTCTTTCCTTTTCTTTTCCCCTGGCTTCAGGTCTTTTCTGATTTGTTTAGAGTATATTTTCTGGGGACGTTGTTACCCTGTTAGCATTTTGTTCTCTCATTCATCTATTCTCCTCTGGACAAAACGACAAGATGGAAAAAATCACCTCAACAAAAAGAACAAGAGGTAGTACTGACTGCCAGGGACCTACTCAATACGGACATTAGTACGATGTCAGATCTAGAGTTCAGAATCATCATTTTAAAGATACTAGCTGGGCTTGAAAAAAGCATGGAAGTTATTAGAGAAACCCTTTCTGGAGAAATAAAAGAACTAAAATCTAACCAAGTCGAAATCAAAAAGGATATTAATGAGGTGCAATCAAAAATAGGGGTGCTAACTGCTAGGATAAATGAGGCAGAAGAGAGAATCAGTGAGATAGAAGACCAAATGATGGAGAATAAAGAAGCTGAGAAAAAGAGAGATAAACAACTACTGGATCACGAGGGCAGAATTCGAGAGATAAGTGATAGCATAAGACGAAACAAGATTAGAATAATTGGGATCCCAGAAGAAGAAGAAAGAGAGAGAGGGGCAGAAGGTATATTGGAGCAAATTATAGCAGAGAACTTTCCTAATTTGGGGAAGGAAACAGGCATCAAAATCCAGGAAGCACAGAGAACCCCTCTCAAAATCAATAAAAATAGGTCAACACCCCAACATCTAATAGTAAAACTTACAAGTCTCAGAGACAAAGAGAAAATCCTGAAAGTAGCTCGGGAGAAGAGATCTGTAACCTACAATGGTAGAAACATTAGACTGGCAACAGACCTATCCATAGAGACCTGGGAGGCCAGAAAGGACTGGCAGGATCTATTCAGAGCACTAAATGAGAAAAATATGCAGCCAAGAATACTATATCCAGCTAGGCTGTCGTTGAAAATAGAAGGAGAGATAAAAAGCTTCCAGAACAAACAAAACCTAAAGGAATTTGCAAACACCAAACCAGCCCTACAAGAAATATTGAAAGGGGTCCTCTAAGCAAAGAGAGAGCCTAAAAGCAACATAGACCAGAAAGGAACACAGACAATATACAGTAACAGTCACCTTACAGGCAATACAATGGCACTAAATTCCTATCTTTCAATAGTTACCCTGAATGTAAATAGGCTAAATGCCCCAATCAAAAGACACAGGCTATCAGATTGGATTAAAAAACAAGACCCATCGATATGCTGTCTGCAAGAGACTCATTTTAGACCCAAAGACACCCCCAGATTGAAAGTGAGGGGGTGGAAAACCATTTACCATGCTAATGGACACAAAAAGAAAGCTGGGGTGGCAATCCTTATATCAGACAAATTCGATTTTAAACCAAAGACTGTAATAAGAGATGAGGAAGGACACTATATCCTACTTAAAGGGTCTATCCAACAAGAAGATCTAACAATTGTAAATATCTATGCCCCTAACATGGGAGCAGCCCATTATATAAGCCAATTAATAACAAAAGCAAAGAAACGCATCGACAATACAATAATGGTGGGGGATTTAACACCCCCCTCACTGAAATAGACAGATCATCTAAGCAAAAGATCAACAAGGAGGGGCACCTGGGTGGCTCAGTCGTTAAGCATCTGCCTTCAGCTCAGGTCGTGATCCCAGGGTCCTGGGATCGAGCACCGAATTGGGCTCCCTGCTCTGCGGGAAGCCTGCTTCTCCCTCTCCCACTCCCCCTGCTTGTGTTCCCCCTCCCGCTGTGTCTCTCTCTGTCAAATAAATAAATAAAATCTTTAAAAAAAAAAAAAAAAGATCAACAAGGAAATAAAGACTTTAAATGACACACTGGACCAAATGGACTTCACAGACATATTCAGAACATTCCATCCCAAAGCAACAGAATACATATTCTTCTCTAGTGCCCATGGAACATTCTCCAGAATAGATCACATCCTAGGTCACAAATTAGGTCTCAACCGGTACCAAAAGATTGGGATCATTCCTTGCCTATTTTCAGACCACAATGCTTTGAAACTAGAACTCAATCACAAGAGGAAAGTCGGAAAGAACTCAAATACATGGAGGCTAAAGAGCATCCTACTAAAGAATGAATGGGTCAACCAGGAAATTAAAGAAGAATTAAAAAAATTCATGGAAACCAATGAAAATGAAAACACAACTGTTCAAAATCTTTGGGATGCAGCAAAGGCAGTCCTGAGAGGAAAGTATATAGCAATACAAGCCTTTCTCAAGAAACAAGAAAGGTCTCAAGTACACAACCTAACCCTACACCTAAAGGAGCTGGAGAAAGAACAGCAAATAAAGCCTAAACCCAGCAGGAGAAGAGAAATAATAAAGATCAGAGCAGAAATCAATGAAATAGAAACCAAAAGAACAGTAGAACAGATCAACGAAACTAGGAGCTGGTTCTTTGAAAGAATTAACAAGATTGATAAACCCCTGACCAGACTTATCAAAAAGAAAAGAGAAAGGACCCAAATCAACAAAATCATGAATGAAGGAAGAGAAATCACAACCAACACCAAAGAAATACAAACAATTATAAGAACATATTATGAGCAACTCTATGCCAGCAAATTAGATAACCTGGAAGAAATGGATGCATTCCTAGAGATGTATCAACTACCAAACCTGAACCGGGAAGAAATAGAAAACCTGAACAGACCTATAACCACTAAGGAAATTGAAGCAGTCATCAAAAATCTCCCAAAAAACAAAAGCCCAGGGCCAGATGGCTTCCCAGGGGAATTCTGCCAAACATTTCAAGAAGAATTAATACCTATTCTTCTGAAACTGTTCCAAAAAATAGAAATGGAAAGAAAACTTCCAAACCCATTTTATGAGGCCACCATTACCTTGATCCCCAAACTAGAAAAAGACCCCATCAAAAAGGAGAATTACAGACCAATATCCTTGATGAACAGAGATGCAAAAATTCTCACCAAAATACTAGCCAATAGGATCCAACAGTACATTACAAGGATTATTCACCACGACCAAGTGGGATTTATCCCTGGGCTGCAAGTTTGGTTCAACATCCACAAATCAATCAATGTGATACAATACATAAATAAAAGAAAGAATAAGAACCATATGGTCCTCTCAATAGATGCAGAAATAGCATTTGACAAAGTACAGCATCCTTCCTTAATTAAAACTCTTCAGAGTATAGGGATAGAGGGTACATACCTCCATATCATAAAAGCCATCGATGAAAAACCCACAGTGAATATCATTCTCAATGAGGAGAATGAGAATGAGAAAACTGAGAGCTTTCCCCCTAAGGTCAGGAACACGGCAGGAATGTCCACTATTACCACTGTGCAACATAGTACTAGAAGTCCTAGCCACAGCAATCAGACAACAAAAAGAAATAAAAGGCATCCGAATCTGCAAAGAAGAAGTCAAACTCTCACTCTTTGCAGATGATATGATACTTTATGTGGAAAACCCAAAAGACTCTACCTCAAAACTGCTAGAACTCATACAGGAATTCAGTCAAGTGGCAGGATATAAAATCAATGCACAGAAATCAGTGGCATTCCTATATACAAACAAGACAAAAGAAAGAGAAATTAAGGAGTCGATCCCATTTACAATTGCACCCAAAACCATAAGATACCTAGGAATAAATCTAACCAAAGAGGCAAAGGATCTGTACTCAGCAAACTATAGAATACTCATGAAAGAAATTGAGGAAGACACAAAGAAATGGAAAAACGTTCCATGCTCATGGACTGGAAGAACAAATATTGTGAAGATGTCAATCCTACCTAGAGCAATCTACACATTCAATGCAATCCCCATCAAAATACCATCCACTTTTTTCAAAGAAATGGAACAAATAATCCTAAAATTTGTATGGAACCAGAAAAGACCCCGAATAGCCAGAGGAATGTTGAAAAAGAAAAACAAAGCTGGCGGCGTCACAATTCCGGACTTCAAGCTCTATTACAAAGCTGTCATCATCAAGACAGTATGGTACTGGCACAAAAACAGACACATAGATCAATGGAACAGAATAGAGAGCCCAGAAATGGACCTTCAACTCTATGGTCAACTAATCTTTGACAAAGCAGGAAAGAATGTCCAATGGAAAAAAGACAGTCTCTTCAACAAATGGTGTTGGGAAAATTGGACAGCCACATGCAGAAGAATGAAACTGGACCATTTCCTTACACCACACACAAAAATAGACTCCAAATGGTTGAAAGACCTCAATGTGAGACAGGAGTCCATCAAAATCCTAGGGGAGAACACAGGCAGCAACCTCTTCGACCTCAGCCACAGCAACTTCTTCCTAGAAACATCACCAAAGGTAAGGGGAGCAAGGGCAAAAATGAGCTATTGGGACTTCATCAAGATAAAAAGCTTTTGCACAGCAAAGGAAAAAAGTTAACAAAACCAAAAGACAACCAACAGAACGGGAGAAGATATTTGCAAATGACTTATCAGATAAAGGGCTAGTATCCAAAATCTATAAAGAACTTATCAAACTCAACACCCAAAGAACAAATAATCCAATCAAGAAATTGGCAGAAGACATGAACAGACATTTCTGCAAAGCAGACATCCAAATGGCCAACAGACACATGAAAAAGTGCTCAACATCGCTCGGCATCAGGGAAATCCAAAGCAAAACTTCAATGAGATACCACCTCACACCAGTCAGAATGGCTAAAATTAACAAGTCAGGAAACGACAGATGTTGGCTGGGATGCGGAGAAAGGGGAACCCTCCTACACTGTTGGTGGGAATGAAAGCTGGTGCAACCACTCTGGAAAACAGTATGGAGGTTCCTCAAAAAGTTGAAAATAGAGCTACCATACGATCCAGCAATTGCACTCCTGGGTATTTACCCCAAAGATACAAAGGTAGGGATCTGAAGGGGTATGTGCACCCCGATGTTTATAGCAGCAGTGTCCACAATAGCCAAACTGTGGAAAGAGCCAAGATGTCCATGGACAGATGAATGGATAAAGAAGAGGTGGTATATATATACAATGGGATATTATGCAGCCATCAAAAGGAATGAGCTCTTGCCATTTGCAACGACATGGATGGAACTGGAGGGTGTTAAGCTGAGCGAAATAAGTCAATCAGAGAAAGACATGTATCATATGACCTCACTGATATGAGGAATTCTTAATCTCAGGAAACAAACTGAGGTTTGCTGGAGTGGGGGGTGGGGTGGGAGGGATGGGGTGGCTGGGTGATAGACACTGGGGAGGGTATGTGCTATGGTGAGCGCTGTGAAGTGTGCAAGACTGTTGAATCACAGATCTGTACCTCTGAAACAAATAATGCATTATATGTTAAGAAAAAAAAGAAGAAGAAGAAGATAGCAGGAGGGGAAGAATGAAGGAGGGTAAATCGGAGGGGGAGATGAACCATGAGAGACGATGGACTCTGAAAAACAAACTGGGGGTCCTAGAGGGGAGGGTGGTGGGAGGATGGGTTAGCCTGGTGATGGGTATTAAAGAGGGCACGTTCTGCATAGAATACTGGGTGTTATGCACAAACAATGATTCATGGAACACTACATCAAAAACTAATGATGTAATGTATGGTGATTAACATAACAATAAAAATTTAAAAAAATAAATAAATAATTGTGAAGTAGGAAAAAAAGAAGTTGAGGATTATTTTGTTTAAAAAAAATGAAAAATGTATTGAAGTAGCATTCTTAAATGTTCTATATCATTGCCTTTTACCTCCTAATGCATTAAGGTGATGTTGAATTCTTTGTAACAAAATCGGTATAGTCAATGTTGTAGGTATTAAACACACTGCAGTGCTTGCACAATACTTCAAGAATAAATGTAATTGGGCTCTTCTAGAGGGTCAACTTTGAATGAGAAGTATGGAAAATCAAAGGTAAAATAATTTAAGGTTTCATAAAATTTAGAATCAGGACTACAGGTTCTAGAATCAGGACTAAAGATACTCCCATTCTAATGTGGAGTTTTCTGTTTTGTTTTATTTTGTTTTGTTTTCCCAATATGCAAGCAATTCTCTGACACCAGCTGGGTGTCCTACAGTTCAACTCAATTCTGACACTATCTACCCAGGGATAGCAGCAGCTTCCACCACTAAGGGTTCAGTCCCACAAGACGGCCCTCCATTTCTGATGCCAATCACAAACCCAGGTTGTTACCTGTGTTTCTGACTAACTGGCTATAAATCAGGAGTTCCCACCACTCCTTCCTTGAGTTCAATTACTTTGCTGAAGCAGCTCACTGAACTCAGAGAAACATTGTATTTATTCACTAAATTACCAATTTATTACAAAGGATATTTAAATATATATATATATATGAATCAACAGCCAGATGAAGGTATAGAGGGCAAAGTCCTGAGCAAAAGAGCTTCTGTCCTTTGTGGAGTATAGGGCCTGGCATGGTGGCACATGGGAACATTCCATTACCCCAACACGGGAGCTCTCTGAACCCAGTCTTTTGGGGTTTTATGGAGGCTTCATTACAGAAGCATGAGTGATTAAATCATTGGCAACTGGTGATTGATTCAAGCTCCAGCCCCTCTCTGAGGAAATCAGGGAGTGGGACGAAATTCTACCCCTCTATTCTTGGCTGGTTCCCTGGGCAACCAGCACTCTTCCTTAGGTGCTTACCAAAAGTCACCTCATTAACATAAATCCAGTTGTCATGGAAAGGAGCCTGTGGCAAATAACAACACACCCATTTCACCTTTAAGGTTTTAAAGCGATTTCAGGAGGTAAAGACAAAAGACTAAATATTAACAAAAGATGTTCCCATTCCTCTTGTAACTCCAAGGTTTTGGGAGCTGTGAGCCAGGAACCATGGATGAAGACCAAATATACATGAGATATATGACCAAATACGTGTCTCTTATAAGTCACAGTATCACAAGGACTTTGTGAAAAAGGGATTTCTCATGACTGCTAGTAACAGCAGTGGTAAGGGGAACGTTAGATAAATGTACAGTTGGTACATCCATCATGCTTCTATTTATACTTTTATTCCCAAAGTGTATCATTTATATTCTTAAGTTTCATGACATTGAGGAATCCCCAAAACCTGACTTCTTATAAATTGCAACAACTATATTTTCAATGCAGATTGACAAATATTTCTACTTGGACTTCCTACTTATGTATGCCAAGAGAAGAAGTTGAGTGAGGCGAGCTTGACTCTCATAGTCCTATATATTAAGAATTACAGTTATTCCTCGGGGCGGGGGGGTGGGGACTATCGGAACACTAAAATGCTTTAAAAGTACAAAGATTTTGAAGACTTCCATTTAAACAGGCTTTGAGCGAGAGCTCAGACCACCAGGTAATAAGGACAGTCAGATACCAGATTTTGAGCAATCAGTATGAGGTCAGATTCCAACATTTCAGCTAGGATCAAGACAGGAAGCAGCTGCCCAACAAGGAGGGTGCAGGCGGCATGCCCCCCAAGACCAGCACAGAGGAAGCAGTTACATAAGGACACACAATAAGGCTGTGCCCAGTGATCCAAGGGCTGAAACCAAACATCCCGTGAAGTGGTTTTAAAAATGAGGGTAGATAAACTTGACAGATGGCATGAGAAGACAGTTTTTTATTCATTCAATAAATATTTATAGCACCTCTTATGTGTCAGGCACTCTGTTTGGTGCTAAGGATATAGTGATGAATAAGGCAGATTTGGTCCCTGCCTAACTGAGTTTATAAACCAGTGGGAAGGCAGACTTTTTTTTAATCATCACACATGCAAAATATACACTAAAAAAGTAGCCCTAGCCTTAAGTGCTATGAAGGGAAAATACAAGAAACAGTATGAGGATATATTTTTATTTTGGACTCAGGGAAGACTTTCTGAGAAGGCAACTTTTAACTGAGACATGGAGGATTGTTAGATGTCAGACAGACTAAAGGAGGGAGGAAGAGAGCTCAGTAGAGGTAAAGAAACAGGTGCAGGGGCTGTGAAGATGGAAGAGCTCACTGGCTCCAGGATGTGATAGAAGTCCATCTCTACTGGAGCACAAGAAGGAGGGAGGGCAATGAGCAAGAGGTCAGGCCCCTGCAGGGCACTGAATGCCACGGTAGGATTTGGGATTTTATGCCAAGGGGAATGGAAAGCTATTGGAAGGCTTCAACCAGGGTCGTAAGTGGTTGCAACTGGCACTTGTTTAAAAAGCTCACCTCTGCTTCCTAAATTGGAGCGGGGAGAAAGTGGAAGCTAAGAGAGTAGTCAGGAGGTTTCTGTGGTGGTCAGATGAGAGCCAGGGGTGGCGTGGGCTGCAGTTGGTCGGAGGGGATAGAGAGAAACTAGAGGGGATTCATGTTTCAACTGCCCTCTGCTCTGGCGGAGAGGCAGAGCGCACCCAACCTCCACTTTCAGTCCCCACTGGGGCATCCATCCCAGTTGCCATCACCCAGTTCCATCAAATGGGCCCAACAACATCAGAGAAAAGAACTCAAGACCACCCCAACAGTTACCTGGATTAGTAATCCCCCGAAAGCTTTTCATAACCAAGATTCACTTAAAAACCATTTTTGTTAGACTGAAAGAGGTAAGCAAAAGGTAAGCAAAAGGTAAGCAACAGGACCCCATTGCACGCCAATTCTTTTGCATCTGTTTGGCAGGAGATGTCTGAAATCCTAGAGCCAAACACACTAGAACTGACCTAACCACAGGAAAAGCAAGGTTGCTTAGTTGAAAATCTGCAAGAAACTCGTCATTTATTATTAATGTCACCATGGGCACGGAAGGCTTTGATATGGATGCTGGAGATATCTGCCTGCTTTCAACCAGGCACGACAACCTCACATTCTCTTTTCCCCTGCCCCAGAGCATTTAATTCACGGGGAAGAAGCTTTCTCAGCGGTTTGTCCTACAGACTGTTGGCACAATAGAAGTTTTGAGTGCAGAAATCAAATCATTTCAAAGGGGATGTGGAATTTGCTCTCAACACAATTTGGAAAACCACAAGGTTTAGTAGAAACAGGGCCGGAAAAGGAAATAAGGGCTTCTGAGCAGGACTGCCTGTAGGGCACAGCCCATGTCATTTAAATGTGACACCCAAGCTTGTCACCTAGGTCTAAAGTTCCCAACCCTTCCCCTCACCTCTAAGGTCCCCAAGGCAAAAAACATTTAGGACCTTGACTCCTGGGCCCAGGTCTTGGCCAGACACAGAAGTAGGTACAATTGGCTCACATGAAGTATCTCAGCTGAATGCTGCAAGCTCCCACAGGCACACTGGCAAAGCAGGGTGGGTATGGGAAGGGAGGTGCGCAGGGCCACGCCCTCTGGATTTCATGGAGGGCACACTACAGAGTGCACGACCTGGAAAGTGGAGACGCGACCCCCTCTCATCGTGCCAGCCATTCGTGCCAATTACTTGGTTTAATAAGCTCCCCTTCCCAGTCTGCTAAGTTTTCCCCTCTGCCACAGGGAATATTGATTCCTATAAATCAGGAGAAGATGAGCTCCCTTTATCAATTCCCTGTATTGGCTGTGTAGCATTCATTCATTCATTCTTGATTCAGCAAATGTTCAAATGCCAGACACTGGTCTCCTTAGACAACTTGCTTGACCTCTCTGAGTGCCCGAGGTCTCACTTGTATGTCGGGGATCATAACCCCATTGCAAGGTGACTTTGACAATTAAATGAGATCATAATTTTAAAGTACTGAGCACAGTGTCTAGCAATCAGTAGCTGCTCTGTTTTCCTTTCTGCTGCCCTGCACTTGCCCTTGTCACTTTTTCAACGTGGTCTTTCTTGTTGCTGAACTTGTGCCCACGCAGAGAACGAGACAACTACACAGCCCTTAGAGTAGCCAGGGGAGATTCTACAGCAAATATTCTAAAGCTATTTCTGTGCTTGTGGGAGAATAAATAGGAAACCCCAGTAGTTCTTTGTAGTCTCAGGACATAGACCTCTACTGGCCTGGTATCATATCTCCATGATTGTGGGAAGCATTTACTTCCCTTTCTCTCTGCTGATGCTGTGGTGATTTTTAATGTGTGGCCTTTGGAAGGTCAGATGAATCTTGTTCTCTCTCCATGGGCCCCCAAATTGGGCATTTTCTGTGCTCTTATAGGGAAGAGCTTCTTTGGCTGACCTCTGGATTTCCTATGAAGGCACAAAGCTCTGCTCAGCTGCAGCAGAGGGTCTGAAAGGTCTCAGGAACATCTTGTTATTTGAAAAGGTACCATAAAATACCAAGCAAGGCTGACCACACAGCAATTGAGAAAAATAAAATATTCATCAGAGGACATTACTGGGAAGAAAACAGCATAGTTAATTTCATGAAAACTCCATTGTGATAAAGGAACGAAATTAATCACACAATAGCGTTATGACTTCTGAGCCTCAAAGCCAACATAAAATAATTGAAGAAAAAAAATGAAAATAAAACAAATCTATGGCATCCATGTAGAGAATGCATGATTGGAAGTTGATGGAAAAATAACAATAAGTTCAAGCAAAGTGAATGCTGGCTGGAGTCCTCTCGTTTACTTAGGAAAGCAAAACTTACATTTTGCTAATGTTAATGCAAACAGTTATATCTTGTTTGCATATATTTGGTGAGAGCACTGGAGAAGTAGGAAGAAGTGAAACCTAAGAGCAAATGGCTGGCAAAATAACGGGGTTAGTTTTGCCAGCCTCAACCACAAAATTGTGCATGCTCCATAGTATACATTTTCCCACATAAAGTGCCTAGCAAGTCCATTTTTTAAATTCTGTCTCACTACAGGGATCATTGAGAAAAATTCCTCCCTAGGAGGGCCTGCATTCCAGGGAGTGGGGCTTGAAAGAGAGTGGCTAAAACTAAAGGAACTGCTAGCACTATTGAGCACCTACTCTCTGCTACAGCCTGTGACAGGCCCCTGATACATGCTGCCTGCTCTGAGCCACCTCTGTGAATGAAAGTGAGGGACAGCAATGCGGGCAGACAGGAAAGACTGCCAAAGGGTAGGAACCACGGGTTCTAATCCTACATCACCATGTGGTATTAGGCAAATCACACACCCTGTGCCTCAGCTACCCCATCTACTAAATGGGAGTAAAAATCTTTGCCATGCCTACCTCAGATGGTTTCTGAGAGGACCAAATAATATAGTAAAGGGTTCAAAACAAACAACACAAACGCCAAGAGTTTTTGTTTTGTTTTGCTTTTGGAATCCTTTGAACTTAGAATACTGATCGAAGGAATAGATGAATTCTCTAAACCTACTGAGACATGGCCTCAGCCTATATTGTTACAGGTTTTTGAAGGGGGTGAGGAATTGAATTTCTCCTGCTTTTATGATTGATGTGACCTTGCAGAGCTTCTCATTATTTATTCCTTGCTCTAATTATGGAGCTCCTGAAATGAAGGGAAGGTTAAGCAAGTGGTTTTGTTATTCCTCCCACCCCAGGAATCTTGGAGCCTTTTCAGATGTTTAAAGAGATTGGATTTGTGGGATAAACCTCCTATTTATTTCTCAAACCCCAGCAACATCCAAGCACTCTTCACATCTTTATATTTCAGAAATTGATAGTAGCCAAACCATCTTGCTTCTGTATTTTCCCTTTTCAGTGACATCCCTGTCCACTTTCCCCTCTCATTTCAAGCTCTCTGTAGAAGTACATCTGTGTAATCCCTACAGGTCCTTGTCAAATACAGATGTGAGATACAGGCCTAATCCTACATCACTGTCTGGGTAATTCAGAGTGGATGACATAGATGACATTGTTCCCACCTTCTCATAGAACCCGAGCAATTTAGGCCTTCCTAATTACCTAGTGCATGTGTTGATGAAGAAAATTTAGTGCAAGGAAGCTCAAAACTTGAGCAATATCAATTGGGACCCAGAAAGTGTTTTTACTTACATTGGCTCTCTTTTCCTCTCAGGACCCCTCGCCTGGGTGATGAGGAACATAGTGAGGGAAGTGCTTCACTGTGGGCTGCTGAGAGAAGTGGTAGAAGACCCTGGAAAACCTCGTGGTAGAAATCCAGAGACATGAACATCCCCGCGGTATGAAGGAGTCCATCCGTGTTCCCCAAACAGATTCTATGAGAAACAGAAAATGAGATGTAATGACCATAATGACAAATGTATGTATTGAAGCTAACATAACCATAGGCATAAGACCTGAGGCATGTGATCTAGAACCCAGGGAATCAGAAAGAATGGGAGAAATAAGGTACAGTGTATTAAGAGGTGCCAAGAAATGCTGTTGTTTAAATACAAACCAAAATAGAGATTTAGTAGGCACTATTCCTTATTTAATTTCCATTATATAGCTGAATGTAATGTTTAAAAACTGAAGTCTGCAATAACAGAAGTATTTCAAAAAATGTAAAGGATTTTGCGCACACACACACAAAACTATTAAGTAACTCATTTACTTGGTTACAAAATCAAATAATAGAGAAAAGCTTAGGATAAAAAACAAGTCCTACCTGACCTCTCTCTCTCTCCCTTTCCTCTACCTGAAGCAACCATTTTTGTCTTTCTTAAGTTTTTTGTTGTTTAGCAATTTTCATATCACTAATAGGCTTAGACTGATATTTCTTGATTTATCAGTTAACTAATCATTTTTAAATCTGGCTATATTTTTTTTGTTGTCATCAAGGGAACAACTATTCAGCTGAATTAAATTAAGTAGGCTTCCTATCTATAAGGCTTTTTATAACTTATGAGGCCACAAAAGTATGAAAAGTTATATAAGCACTGTTTTCTCTAGGTATAAGTAATGGGCTTGTTTATTTATTTATCTCTGTGCTTTGATGTTTTTTCCAAGTCTCTTATGTAGGATTTTTCTTTTTAGTCCTAAACTCTAGAAAAAAAACATGCATTAATAAAGCTTAAACAGGGAGACATCTAGTTAGAAATAGTGAAACAAAGATATGTCTAACCATCAAGCAAAAACCACACAATGAGAGAGAGAGAGAGATGGGGGAGAGGAGGCAAATCCTATCCTCACTAAAGTTAGAAAATATCCATAACCCAAATCAAATATGTGAAATACTCAAAACTACGGCATGTACCTTTTTGTTCTCACATGCCAGGAAAATTTCCTTGTTATACAGCAAGCCCTCGAAAAGCCCAAAGTACAATTCCCTTATTTAGGGCAACAAGGTCAGGGGGTTGAGAGGCTATTGACATGGCACTGAATTCTTGTTCCTCTGAGGGATATAAGGACAAAGGAGGAAATCAGAGGCCTGCTATCTTCTCAAGAGGCCAGGTTCTGGTGTGGCTGGGTAGGTTTTCTGTTTTGCAGCTGCTTCTTACAGTCGGATAAAAAAAAGAAATTAAAGAAATACTTAAAACATTCAGGAGAGAGAGAGATCAATGAGAACAATGTTTAGGAATGAAAATTATGCAAAATAAACAAATAAAGATTTTATAGCTTTCTCAGATTAGGATCTTCCAGACAGATTGAAGAATTGTTCATCATGAAATAAAACATAGAATGAGGTAATAGAAAGCCATTGCAGGTCCACGGATGGTATAGCAGGTTATATTATTGCCGACAAGTATTCATTCTTCCCCATCCTCCACCCGTCTAGTGTACTGCCCCTTTTCATTAACGCAGAATTTGACCACATGACTTCCTTTACTCAGTTCAACGTTAACAAAATTGGCATAATCTGGGGTTTCTAATGAGATTGCAAGATTGGGTTCTCTAGGCTCTGCCATTGCCATTAGAAAAAATAACAGGTAACTGTATCATACATCATGTAGCCCCAGAAGTAAAAATAAAATGGGCGCTTACAGACTAAAAAGATAAGCCACAGACTAGGAGAAAATATTTGCAAAACACTTATCTGACAAAAGGTTTATATCCAAACTATACAAAGAACTCTAAACACTCAGTAATAAGAAAATAAACTACCCAATTTTAAAATAAGCTAAAGATTTGAACAAACACCTTAGGAAGATACACAGATGGCAAATAAGCACATAAAAAGATTCTCAACATCATTTGTCATTAGAAAATTGAAAATTAAAATGCAATATCTCTATACACTTATTAGAATAGCTAAAACACACACACCCACAAAAAAAACAATAGGAAATGTTGGCAAGGATGCAGAGTAGTAGGAGCTCTCATTAATTGTTGGAGGGGATGTAAACTGCTACAGTCACTTTGGAAGCAAGTATGGCACTTTCTTACAAAGATAATTACAGTCTCGCCATGTAATTCTGCAGTTGTGCTCCTAGTTGCTTACCCAAATGAGTTGAAAACATGTCTACAGAAAAACCTAAACAAAAAAGTTTTATTCATAATCACCCAGAACTGGAAACAACCAAGATATCCTTCAATAGGTTAATACATAAACAAACTGGTATATCATAGAGTAGAATACTATTCAGTGACAAAAAGAAACAAACTGTCCAACAACAAAGACATGGAGGAGACTTAAATGCATATTGCTAAGGGAAAGGGGCCAGTCAGGAAAGACTACATACTATAGGATTCCAGTTATATGACATTCTAGAAAAGGCAAAACTAATATAGGACAGTGAAATGTTCAATTGTTACTAAGGTTTAGAAGAAGGGAGGGAGGGATAAATCCATGAAACACAGAGCATTTTTAGGGTGGTGAAACTGTTCTGTGTAATACTGTAATGACACCACATGACATGCTGATAAATTTATCATGCATGATAAACTATGCATTTATCAAAATCCATAAAACTTTACAACACAAAAAATGAACCTTAATTAATGCAAATTCTAACAATTCATTTAGGAGGTTGGGGATCCCAAGAAACAATGCAGAGTGTGACAAGAGAATCTAATTACATCAAAAATACATGAAACCAACTTCCTAAAAAGGTTTAGGGGAATATGTGTTGAACAAAGTAAACTTGGAAATGAGTAGAATCTGTAAGACTAAAGGCAAAAGAAATTATACATAAGCACTATACTCTAGTTAATAAAATTGTGTCCCATGAGTTATGGGTTACTAATTCTGAACTGCTGCACATGTCCACTGGAAATGAACATCAAAGATTTGGTGGATGATGGGTTACCTCCCAGCAAGGGGAACTAGCTAACATGACCCATGTGGTAATGGATTAGAGTTGGAGACCTCAGTAAGAACTCAGGTTTAACCTAAGATATACTTCATTACATATAAAAATATTTATATGTATATGGATAAATATTGGTTAGTATACACACATGCATGTTTGCTCTAACAGATAAGAGGGGCTACAGGAAATGGCACCACAGTAGAAATGAACACACCTAGTACCCATATCTTGGTTTCTAATACCATTTTCCAAGAAGGTACCAAGGTGTACTGGAGAAATGGCAGATTCTAGGACTAAGGCAGGAAATATGTAAGATGAGCCTGGAGCATCTTACAACCCGGAAAGTAAGGAAGTGCTCAAAGAAAAAAAATACACAAGCACACTGATGGGAATATATATCAAAGGGGCAAAATAGACAAGTGAAAGAGCTCCCAACAGCCAAAGCTGGAACAATTTAAGCAACAGTGAAAATGCCACTTTATTTCTGTGAACTCCTTCCCCAAAATCAATAACCTCAATCTAATCATAAAAATATCAGAAAAATTCCAGTAGAAGTACATACTATAATATACCTGACCAGAACTCCTTAAAACTGTCAAGGTCACTGAAGACAAGGCAGTTAAGTTGTCACAGCTACCAGCCTCAAGAGACAAGACAAATAAAAAGAATATGGTATTCCAGATAAGACTCTGGAAAAGACAGTGGACCCTAGGTGAAAACTAAGGAAATATGGATAAACTATGGGCTTCAGTTAATAACTATGTATCAGTATTGGTTTATTAATTATAATAAATATACAAATATAGGATATTAAAAATAGGGGGAACTTCAATTTTGATTTTTTGAAACAGCTTCAGAAGAATAGGTATTAATTCTTCTTTAAATGTTTGGTAGAATTCCCTTGGGAAGGAAAACTTCCAAACTCTTTCTATGAGGACAGCATTACGTAATCCCAAAACCAGGAAAAGACCACACCAAAAAGGAGAATTACAGACCAATATCCCTGATGAACATGGATATAAAAATTCCCACCAAAATACTACCCAATAGGATCCAACAGTACATTAAAAGGATTATTCACCATGACCAGGAGGAGTTTATTCCTGGAGTGCAAAATTGGTTCAACATCCTCAATCAATGTGATACACTACATAAATAAAAGAAAGGACAAACCATATGATGCTCTCAATAGATGCAGAAAAAGCATTTGACAAAGTACAGCATCCTTTTCTTGATTAAAACTCTTCACAGTGTAGGGATAGAAGGTACATACCATAAAATATCATAAAATCCATCTATGAAAAACCCACAGCAAATATCACTCTCAATGGGGAAAAACTGAGAGCTTTCCCCCTAAGGTCAGTAACACAGCAGGGATATCCACTATCACCACTACTGTTCAAAATAGTACTAGAAGTCCTAGCCACAGCAATCAGACAACAAAAAGAAATAAAAGGCATTCAAATCAGTAAAAAGGAAGTCAAACTCTCCCTCTTTGTAGATGACATGATACTCTATGTGGAAAACCCAAAATACTCCACCCCAAAATAGCTAGAACTCACACAGGAATTCAGTAAAGTGGCAGGATATAAAATCAATGCACAGAAATCAGTTGCATTTCTATATACCTACAACGAGACAGAAGAAAGAAATTAAGGAGTCGATCCCATTTACAATTGCACCCAAAACCATAAGATACCTAGGAATAAAACTAACCAAAGAGGCAAAGGATCTGTACTCAGCAAACTATAGAATACTCATGAAAGAAATTGAGAAAGACACAAAGAAATGGAAAAACATTCCAGGCTCATGAGTTGGAAGAATAAATATTGTTAAAATGTCCATGCCACCTAGAGCAATCTACACATTCAATGCAATCCCCATCAAAATACCATCCACTTTTTTCACAGAGCTGGAACAAATAATCCTAAAATTTGTATGGAACCAGAAAAGACCCCAAATAGCCAAAAGAATGTTGAAAAAGAAAACCAAAACGTGTGGCATCACAATTCTGGACTTCCAGCTCTATTACAAAGCTGTCATCATCAAAACAGTATGGTACTGGCACAAAAACAGACACATAGATCAATGGAACAGAATAGAGAGCCCAGAAATGGACCCTCAACTCTATGGTCAACTAATCTTTGACAAAGCAGGAAAGAACGTCCAATGGAAAAAAGACAGTCTCTTCAACAATTGGTTTTGGGAAAATTGGACAGCCACATGCAGAAGAATGAAACTGGACCATTTCCTTACACCACACACACAAATAGACTCCAAATGGTTGAAAGACCTCACTGTGAGACGGGAGTCCATCAAAATCCTAGGGGAGAACACAGGCAGCAACCTCTTCGACCTCAGCCGCAGCAACTTCTTCCTAGAAACATCACCAAAAGCAAGGGAAGCAAGGGCAAAAATGAACTATTGGGACTTCATCAAGATAAAAAGCTTTTGCACAGCAAAGGAAAAAAGTTAACAAAACCAAAAGACACCCAACAGAATGGGAGAAGATATTTGCAAATGATTTATCAGATAAAGGGCTAGTATCCAAAATCTATAAAGAACTTACCAAACTTAACACCCAAAGAACAAATAATTCAATCAAGAAATTGGCAGAAGACATGAACAGACATTTCTGCAAAGCAGACATCCAAATGGCCAACAGACACATGAAAAAGTGCTCACCATCACTCAGCATCAGGGAAAACCAAATCAAAACCTCAATGAGATACCACCTCACACCAGTCAGAATGGCTAAAATTTAACAAGTCAGGAAACAACAGATATTGACGAGGATGCGGAGAAAGGGGAACCCTCCTACACTGTTGGTGGGAATGCAAGCTGGTGCAGTCACTCTGGAAAAGAATATGGAAGTTCCTCAAAAAGTTGAAAATAGAGCTACCCTATGACCCAGCAATTGCACTTCTAGATATTACCCCAAAGATACAAATGTAGTGATCTGAAGGGGCACCTGTACCCCAATGTTTATAACAGCAACATCCACAATAGCCAAACTGTGGAAAGAGCCCTGATGTCCATCGACAGATGAATGGATAAGGAAGATGTGGGATATATATACAATGGAATATTACGCAGCCATTAGAAAATGAAATTTTGCTATTTGCAACAACGTGGATGGAACTAGAGAGTATTATGCTAAGCTAAATAAGTCAATCAGAGAAAGACAATTATCATATGATCTCACTGATATGTGGAATTTAAGAAACAAGGCAGAGGATCAAAGGGGAAGAGAGGAAAAAATGAAACAAGACAAAACCAGAGAGGGAAACAAACCTTAAGAGACTCTTAATCACAGGAAACAAACTGAGGGTTGCCGGAGGGGAGAGGGGTGGGGGGATGGGGTAACTGGCTGATGGACATTGGGGAGGGTATGTGTTATGATGAGCACTGGGTATTACATAAGACTGATGAATCACATACCTGTACCCCTGAAATAAATAATCCACCATATGTTAATTAAAAAAAAATAGGGGGAACTGTGTGGGGAGTGTTATATGGGCTCTCAGTACTATTACTGTAAATCTAAAACCGCTCTTTAAAAAAATAAAGTCTATTTATAAAAAAAATTAAAAACATGGTACAGATCTGACCCTGAATCAAAATGAGGAACCAAGTCCAGCCAGACCCATGGCAGGAGGCAGAGCTCCCACCCAGCCTAAATGACCTGACTCACAGATGGAAAGGAAATTCTGGAAATTACTGGAATTCCTAAAATAGAGGACATGCAACCTCAACTTTGCTAAATATTGCCAAATTGCTCCCCAAAATGGTTCTACTGTTTAAACTCCCACCAAATGCATGAGTTTTTATCTGCTCCCTTTATTGGTACCACTTGGCAACACAAATGCTTTAATTTTTGTTAATCTAACCAGTGAAGTATTTTACTTCCCTGAACTTGTATGTTGCTAATCTCTAGTAAAGATGGACATCTTTTATCAATAAATACTTCAGTTGGCATTTCAACTGATAAGGATATTTTTTTTGTAAAAAATCTGACTCCAATAATATTATCATGAAATTAACAATACAGGTTTCCTCTGCTATTAGAAAGTAGTGCATACTGATGAAAAATTTCGTAAACTGAAACAGGGTAAAGCAAATAAGCAATTACTGTTAATTTATATGGAATTTTTTTGAACGTTCCCAGACCCAAAAAATAATCTCTTAGGTTCTTCTGATACCGTAAGGACACATCTTGCTAACAGATGCACAAAATAAATCAAGATAAAGCACGGGTGCTCACACAGTTCAGAGCTCTGGCAGCTTGATGCTGAGATGCTGTCATTCCCAGGGAAGGAGTTCTCGGGCAGGGCCACTCTCGCTGTTTTGGGTGTTCACAGCCCTGACAACAGCTCACTGCAAAACAAACGCTGACTGCTGCTTTTGCTTTTCACCTTTTTTTGTAAAAGCAAAGATTTTTTGGATTTCTTTCGGATAGCAAAAACAGATACTAAGAATGTCGGTCTTTTGTAAATGCAAAGTAGTATAATGCAAACTTTTCAAAAGTGGGGGATACCTACAATTCTTTGTAACATCTTAATAACTAATCCAAGTTCAATGTTCTCTTATTATTTAAAATATCTTTTAAAAGTTGATTTGCTTGGCTCAGGATCCAAACAAGGTCTACACATTGCATTTAGATTATATGTATCATAAATTGCTCTTAATAGGTAACAATTTGCACTCCCCCTTGTGCTATTTATTTTTTTAAAAAACCAAATTATTTGTCTTACAGAATATTGCGATTTGGCTGATTAAATTCTTATGATGTCATTTAACATGGCCTACATTCTCCATATTTTCTCTAAACTAGGAGTTAAATCTAGAGGCTAGATCAGATATGGGTTTTTTCCTTTGTCAACAATACTTCACAATGTTTCTGTACACTTCCTATTGTCTTACACCAAAAGAAAAGGAATGTCCTGTTTGCCCCTCTTTTAGCAATGCAAAGATTTAATTAGTGGATTCAGGTCATGACAGCCTGATCCATCTAATATAAAGTTTCCCATCTAATGTTTCTTATCTAATGGTTTTAGCAACTATTGATGACCATCATCTAGAGCCATTAAGGTTTGTAAATGTGGTTTTCTATTTCTATCATTTCTTCTCATTTTTACCCATGATTCTTTAAAAAAAAAAAAAAACCATAAAACTTTACTTTGCTAATTATTTTCCTGCTCTGAAATACTTTTCATGCAAGAAAGACAACTGACTTTCTCATTTGGAATACAAACTAAGAATCTGGGAGACATTGCAACTTTCCTCTGCCAGTGGATGAGGGAAGCTGACTCAGGAAGTACAGCATGGGAATTTCTTCAGCATGCAATTTCTTTTCCAATGCAATTAGTTGAGCACTGAATGCCCCATGCCAACCTCCCTCATCTTCACCCCCTGAGTCATCCTACTGAGGGTCTTTGCCAGGGCTTCAGCTGGAGAATACCAAGACAATATCTGTGCCAAGCAGGCTGTGTAGAAACCAGTAAACCAGTGCAGCAGGAAGAGGACAGTGACATCGCTGTCTACATTGGTATTACTGATCAGGTTTGACTGTCTTTTTTTTTTTTTTTTTTTTAAAGATTTTATTTATTTATTCATGAGAGAAAGAGAGAGAGAGAGACAGAGGCAGAGGGAGAAGCAGGCTCCCCGCAGAGCAGGGAGCCCGATGCGGGACTCGATCCCAGGACCCTGGGATCATGACCTGAGCCGAAGGCAGACGCTTAACCGACTGAGCCACCCAGGCGTCCCTCAGGTTTGACTGTCTTTGAGGCAGCTTTATATTCTGAGGGACCGGAAGCAACATGTGGTAGCCCACCTAATACATTTTCACTTAGTATGATTTCTTTCTCTGTAACTCTTAGGATATATGTCAGAACTGATAAAATAGACATGCAACAATCTTTAAAAATCATGCCAAAACTTACATTAGTACCTTCTTTATCCTTAAGATATTTGCTTGGGTTACAATACCAAGAACAAGACCACTACAGAAATCTTTCTAAGTCTAGAAAAGCACAAATTTCCTCCATCACCATTAATAGGAGCTTGTCAGTCCCTTGCTGTATACTATTACTATGCCAAGTGCTTGAAAATGCCTCATTTAATTTTGACTCTACAGACCCTGCAAGGTTGTTTTATGAATAAGTACAATGCCCATGATTGTTCAGAGTATTAAATGGTAGAACTGATATCATAACCTAGATAGTACTATTCTAAGGTCTGCTTTCATTCTTTCATTCCGCACCACCATCAGTATTTATTGAATACCTTTGATGTCCAAGGCACTGTTTGAGGTGCTGGAGAAACAGAGCAATACGATGGCCCCTACCCTCGACAACCTTGCCACCTGTTCCCCAAGTGTGGTCTGAGGTCTAGCAGCAAAGACATCACTTGGGAGCTTGTTAGGTATGAAGTATCTAGGATTTCATCCCAAACCTACTGAATCAGAATCTGTATTTTAAGAAACCTAGGTGTTTCATATGTACATAAACATTATGTTTGAAATGCAGTAATGAAGAATTTTCAATCTAGTTGTGAAAATAGCACACAGACATTTAAAAAGAAAACTAACCACACAGACAAGCCATAGATAAGTGGACTCTGAGTGCTGCAAGAAGTCAGCACTATGGGAAGACATGGGAACTAGAAAGTGTGTAGCACAGATCCTGGGAAGACTGTTTGCGGAGGGAGAGCTCAAGCTAAATCATGCAGAACGCTCTGACTATTAACATGGAGAGAGTGTCCTGAGCAGAAAGACTGTGACAAGTAAGCCATCAAGGTGAAGACATTTATAGAAAGTATGAGCACCAGAGTTGACTACACAGAATGGCCACTCACTGGACTCTCCAGAAAGGGCAGAAGCTCTGGTTTCATCTCTTCACCTAGGATCTTCCCACAATATAGCACTTTGTTGGTATTCAATAAATATTTGTTGAATGAAAGGCACTTCTTAAAAGTTACACTTCTTACTAAAATATTTTCTGTTTTTAACTTTCCTAATAGTTACAGACATTTTCCTAATGAGTATGTTGGGGATGGTGTTACCTTGAGGAGAGATGTTCATACATTGCTGTCTAGAACTTTGCTTGAAAAGAAAAACGTATGTACAGGATTAATTTCCTTAAGTGCTGTACAGAGATCAGGAAACTACATAAGCATCTTATTTCATGGATGGATATATTATAGCCAGTATTTAGGAATATTTCCTTAGAATAGGGTCATAAATTGGAAGTACTAAATGAAAGATATATAAACATTTTAAAGCTTCAAATCACACTGCCAAATTGACTTTCAAAAATTATATTCCCTTCAGCAATACCCTGATCTGGAAGAACTGCTTAGGAAAAAGAAGGTACAAAGAAGTGGGTTAACCATTTGATGAGTAACAGATAATTGCTTCTGTGTTGAATTATTATCATATTCCAGGAAATTTAAGAGCCACTTTACATATTATATCTTTAATTCTCAGCACAGCCTTTAAAAGATGTAGTAGTATTGCCATTTTACAGATAAGGAAATGAAGGCTGAGAGGCGCTTCATAGCTGTCCCCAAAGTCAGAAAGCTATTAAATGTTGAAGTCATTATTTGAAACCAGATCTCTAAGTCCCCAAGATCTGTATTCTTCCACTATACCAAAATTCCTGTTCTGGCCATCTATTGTTACAAACAAGCTACCCCCAAATCCAATGGCTCAAAAGAGCCACTGTTGCATTATATCTCCCAATTTTGTGGCTAGGCCATTCTTTTTCTCCACATGGCATTAGCTGAGGCAGTTCACGTGGAGGTAAAGTATTCAATTCCGAGGTAGCTCATTCACACAATTGCAAGTTAATGTTAGCTGTTGACTGGAAGTTCATCCAGGGCCATCCATTAGGGGTCTTACTTCTTTTCTACATGGGTCTCTGCACTGGGATGATTGAGTTTTCTCACAACATGGAAACTGGGCGGCAAGATAAGTATGCCAAGAGACAGGAAATAGTAGCTTATAATCTTTTATGACCTGGGCCCTAAAATTGGCACAGAATCATTTCTACCATATTTAATTATTCAGAGTGGTAACAAAGCCCAACCAGATTTAAAAGAAAGATATATAGATATAGACCCCTATACAAGTGTCAGTCATCTTTAATTTATCACATTTCCTAAAATAGAATGCCAAAGTTACATATATTCAAGTTATGTATCGTATATACTTATTCCAGAATAGTCACAGATGCTAATACCTCAAAGAAAAATGCTGTTTTCCATTATAAGCCCTTCCATCCCATTCTATTTTCTGTAACCATGTATATGAATTATTTTAAGAAGAAATAAAGACATTTTCTTCAAACTTCACCATACAGTTTCTATTTATGTCAGAAATCAGAAGTGATCAGAGAGAATGCTGAATCATGGAAAGTGTGCTTTGCGCTTTTAGTTTTCTCTCTCCTTTGCTATATGACCCGGCTGGCTAAGTCACCAGCAGGAAGCTGCAATTTGAGAAGTGACAACTCTCTGGATGCAAGATGTGGTTTCCAGGATGATAGCAGTTAGATAAATGCTGCTGTTTCTTCAATAAAACTGACCTAGCTTCATCAGTGTCTTTAAGTCTGGTTAGAATTCAAATGAAATTCCCATTTTGCAAATCCACGAAGCCTCATTCTAAGCCAACACAGGTGTATCTGGCTTGCTGGCAACGATAAGCATTCTTGATATATTTCCACTCCATTAAAAATTTCCCTTCCTCCCACATCTGTGTTGAGACCCCCCCACTCTCGTAATTGGCCGAGTGCACTGGTTTCAGGAGTCAACCAAACCAGCACATAATCCATTTTCCCAGTTTAAGCAACTATGGAAATCCAATATAATTCCCATTTATCCATCTAATTTAAGGCCTACTCTCCTCATCTAAATAAATCTCCCTTGGAGACTCTCCCGGAAATCCAGGCTCTTCTTCCCGCCCCCTGCCCAGCTAAGTCTCAGAGCCCCGACCGTGAGGCCAACTCGGAAGAGCAGCCACAGAGTGAATGGATGAGAAGTTATAAAATTGGCCTTTACAGTGCAATAGAAATTTGCTTTACAAACTGCTCTCTATACGAATGGCAAACTCATACAGGATGAGTGTATGATCGGTGTGCATGACCTAGCCTGTCACACTCTAGATCCAGGTCCATAACTTAAGTGTTATCTGCTACTCCCAAAATTCACACAGAAAAGGAAATATTCTGAACCATATATGCCCATTTAAAAATATATTCATAGAGGGACTGCTAGCCCCTGGCAGACCATGTAAATGATGTGGTGGAGTGAGCACCAAGCTCAGTGTTGCCAGGAAGTTGCCAGAAGCTACAAATGTGGATGTGGATCAGGATTGCTGGGGATGGTGCTAAGAACATCATAGTGAGTTGACAAGCCAGAGACCAGCCTTGTTGCCCAGGTTTTGAGAGATTCTAGTTATTCCAGATTCTAACCACTTCTCACCTTGCTTACACCCACTCCACTCTGGGACACTAAATAAGATGAAAAACATCCTTTAGTTCCTTCTACTCTGTGCACAGTATACTAAAACTGGGACAAAGGCTAATGAAGTTTTCTCTCCATCATGAAGTTGGGAAGGTGTACGCTACCAAATATCTTTCCAGCAACAGGAATGTGACAGAGAGCGTCCTAAGGATGTTCTTTTAGCGCTACTTCATATTTTCTGAAAGATGGCTTCTGTGGAGAGCAGTAACTATTTTATAGTGTAATTCAGAGAAGAATAAAGAACTAATTCAGGCTTTGTTTTATTTAGCTACAAAATTAAAGCACTGAAACACATCACTTAAAGGATTTCAGGTAACATATCTGAAGATACAGAGAGAGGTTCTTTACCGCACTGAATGCTCAAAAAGTGATAATATGTTTTTTACAATGTATAATAATAACATAATTCTTTTTATGATGGAAATGTTAACAATTAATGAAACACGAAAACAAAAACACCTGTATGTTTATAATTGATAAACCTGATTTAAAAGTAGGGTGGTGTAATGAAATGAGTACAAATCCATATACCTTTGACCTAGAAATTATTATTATTATTATTATTATTATTTTTTGCAATATATCTTTTTCTAAGCCCAAGTTTTCAGAAGAAAAGCCTGAGGCAAAATATACATACAATGTTCTATCAGGGATACAATCGCAAAGGAAGCTAGAATAGGGAATAAAGGAAAGGAGATGAGGAAGGAGGGAAAACAAATACAGAGTGGTATATTATGAATTTGTCTACAGCACAGCCTTCCCAGAGAGCACACCTGGTTGCTCAGTCACACCCACACGTCTCCCAAGAGGTCACGTGAAAACACTGTAGCTGGCAACAATCCATCAGGTGGAAAAAGGGAGAATAATTATCCACCAGCTCCATAATGTTCCCTATTTGGCACTGATCAAGGCTCCCCTCTTGATCTGTAAGAATACAGTCAGTGCCAAGCTAACTGGGAGGTCACCCAGCAGCATCCAGCTGAAATCTACAGCCAAGCAAATCTGATGAGGAACACAAACTTGATCCAGCACAATTGTAAGGAAATACTCGCACATGATCTTAACAGACAATACTGTAGCATTATTTTTCATCAAGAAACTGAAAAGAGACTGAATAGCTATTATTAGGAAAATGGTTAGATATAGTATACCTGTATCACAGATGGATTAAAAAGAATGAACTATAGCTACATAAAAAAAAAAAAAAAAAACAACCCAGAGCTTATTAAATGAAAAAAAAAAGGAGTCACAGAATTATACACCTATCACAATCTACTTGAATACCAAAAATCTCCCTATAAATTTATAACCATATAGAGATGACATAAATAGGAAAATGGTTGCTAAGATACATATCGAAACGTTAGTGTTTGCAACTGAAGACAGGAGTATGAAAGACCCTCGGAAGATTGATTTCACATTTATTCCAATTATTCTTGTACAATTTGAATTTCTTAATAAAAAAGTTAAGGGAAGAAAAAGGGGAGAGAGGGAGGAAAGAAGGGTGGAGAAGGGCAGAGCAGAAGACTGGGATCCAGATGCTGCTATATCTGAATTCTGGTAGGGTGACCGACTGTCCAGCCATGCCATGTGTTTCCCCCTAGCCCTGCCTTCTGAGCACCAATCCTAATATTTACTGAGGTGAGCTCTGAAAGCTTTTGCTTTTGAAAAGTTTGGACGCTATGTTTTAGTATTATAATGATATGCATGTTTGAGAGAAATCCAATATTAAGATGAAACAGTTTGAATGACTTTTGTTGAATGACTTTTGTTGAAATCTACAGACAAAAAGAATGCCCTCCAACAAATCGTTATTAAAAGAGGATTCTGGAGAGCATATGAATGAAACCGAGAAAGAGCACCCAAACATATCAAACCACCCCAGGTGAATGTGGTCTCAGGTAGGGAGGGTAGAAAAGGACAAGGCAAGCAAAAGAGCAGAATAAGCTAATGACTGCTGAGAGGGCTGAAGAGTTTGCTGAAGCAATCTAGGTAAAATATGCTCTAAAAATGCATCCTAAGTGACAGCAGTGAATAAGCCTGCAACCGTCCTCAGTCTAATAGGCAGTGCAGGAAAATAGGAGCTCCCTTGAATAGTGAGGGACTGGCCTCATTTTTTCCAATGCCTTTTAACTAGACAAAAGAAAAAAAAGGAAATAAATCTCGTAACTGGTAAACAAAAAAACTTATTTTGAAATGGGTCAGACTAAATGTGATCATTTAAGTCAATAAGAACTAGGGATGCCAACATATTCCAAGTTGTCTCATGTGTCTTTTAGGTCATTAACTTTTTCAAGGGTCATTGACTTTTAAAGCAGAGATAAACCTCGAAGACTATCATGCAAACTACTTATTTTTAAAGTGAAAAATACACAGGCATAGAGAGTGGTGGAATGCATATCACTCACTGGATTGTAACAAAAGACTTGGGTGTGGTCTTAACTCTAACCTGATGACCTTTGTTACCTTAAGGAAGTTGCTCACCTTCTCCAGAGCTCTGTCCCCTTCTCTGTAAAGTGAACACTTCAAAATACAATCTGTCCCTGAACTCCCTGACATATTGATACTGTTGTGGGTTATTTCTCTTAGGGAAATAGAACATTTTTTGAGCCACAAACAAATAATCACACGCTTCTATTTTATATATGGGCTAACTGACGCCTAGGAGCATTGAACTACTTGTCTAAACTCTGGTAGCAAGAATTTGCATGAAGAGGTTTAGTTCATTTTTTAAATGTTACACATGCTCATTTTTTAAACTAAAATGTAGGAAAAAAAATATTACAAAAAAATCACCAGAAATCTTATCACCTAGGAAAAATACAATAGAAATTTGGGTGAAAAAAACACTCTCTTTCTCCCTCACTCTGTCTGCAACACCCCTTCTCTCCCTTCGGATGACACAGGTGTCAAGCAAAGCTTTAGTTATAATTTTTTCGTTGCCAAACATACTACTAGTACCCAGAGTTTGAACACTGCTGAGATATGTGAAGAACAAATGCTATAAATAGAGCTTCCTGGAGAGGAAATTTCAAAGCTCAACACTTTTTGTTAAGATTGAAAGATAGAGAAACATTGGGTTGATCCAGTCTGGCCAGCAAGACCACTGTAAAGAAATCCCTGCAAGGACAGAGAAAAACAAGACCAGTGGGCACTTACAGGCACCAGGGATTGAGCCAGAAACTGGTGGACACTGGAACCCACCAAACCTGACTTGCTCCCCAAGTGGCTGTGGGGGCCCAGGTTGAGGAGGTATCCAGAGCTGAGTCAGTGGGAATATTCCTCCTTCACTCACCAGAGGTTCACTTGTGCTTTTTTGAAGGAATCTGCTCTAGGGCCAGGAGCAGTGACCAAAACTAGAGATTTAGTCTTGATCACAACAGACTGAAAGGAATTATGATGTATTCCAGCTGTGTATCTGACAATGTCAACCATCCAGAAAAAAACTACAGACCTCAAGTCTTTGGCTTGGTAACTGATGGCCCTCTCCAAAGGAATCAGTATTTAGTGGTATTTGTGGACATCTCCAGCCTCAAGGGAACATGGCTGTGAGCCAGAAGTAGTCTGAACTGATCCTATGGGTGAGAAAAGCTCACGTGCTGAGGCCATCATGGGAGAGGGAGGGAGCCCCAGCAAGGGGAAAAGACCTCCTGGTTAGAGGTCAACTGGAGACTTGGGCATTTTAATTTGGGAATTTATAAGGAAATGTGACATCTTATTTTGAACCACAAGCTCATAAAATGGGTCATATTGGTTACATACATATGTCATACTTTTAAATAAATGGTACCATAATATACATGTCATTGGGCATGCAACTTTGTCATTCAATGCTATATTATGGCTGCCATTCTATGTTATTTAATGTAGGCTGACATCCTTATTAATAGCTGCGTACTATTCTAATATAAACATACGAGGTACATCTAATTTGTTTCTTTATTCATGGACATTGAACTTGAAACTTCTTATTTTTTTGAATAATATTACAAGCATTGCTATAATGATCATTATTAAACTCTTATCTTTTAACATTTGGCTCATTATTTTCTTAGGACCATCCCCTAGGAGAATTACTGTTTCAAAAAGGATTCAAGTTTTCTCTTTTTGTTGCCTTCTGACAAACAGCCCTTGAGAAATAGTGTAGTAATTTGTACTCTACTAACAGTGCATGAGAATGTCCATTTCCCTGTATTCTATTTACTTGTTGTGTTATCAATCTTTTTTATATGCAAATCTAACACATGGTGGGGAGAGCTGTTGTTTTTATAGAATATTGAACATATTTTCTAATATTTATTGGCCATTTTTATTTATCCTGTTGTGAATTACCTGTTTATGTCCTTTGTATATTTTTTTCTAGGAGGATAGTAATTTATTTCTTAACTGCTTTATAAGAATTGTGGGTTTTTAAATATTTTATAAAAATTAATCCTGATCCACATTAAAAATACTTTCCCCACTTCTTCATTCTTCAAACTTTATTTCATCACATTTTTTCCATATGAGAGTTTATCATCTAAGTAGTCAAATCTATCATCTTTGTCTTTTGTGGTTTATACTTTAAAAGCCTTTCTTCAGTCTCAAAATAACCAACATATCCATATTTTCATCTAGTATTTATATGGTGTAATTTTTACATTTAAGTTATTGATTCATCTAGAACTATTTTAGGGCCTCAGCTTTTTTCAATGCCTAGCCACTTATTTCAACATAAATTATTGAATAATTAGTTGCTGAATAATCCATCTTTTCTCTACTCAAAATGCTAAATTCTCAAATATTCTTGGAACCTTTTCTAGATTCTGTGTTTTGTTTCGCTTACCTATCAGTTCATTACTTTTCCATACCACATGATTTGGTTACCAATAGTATAAATATGATTTAATGTAGATGAATCCTTTAGAAATATTCAAGAGATTTTAACAAATCCTATGAGACTCAGGGGTATGAAATGAAAGTGGAACACTATTGACATGAATTGATGTAGAGAACACCCAACTGAAATCACAGTTCCAAATGACCATGTAAACAAAGCCATTCAGAGATAATTTCTTACTCAGTGAATTTGTAGGGGGAGGGAGGATCTTAAAGAATGTTTGGGTGTCAATAAATGCAGCTGGTGTAAACCCATTCGTGGGATGATAAATCTTCCCTACGATTTATATCAGATCCCTTTTATTTCCTTCATTCTTCACGAGAATTTGTGTCTCTGCCTTATATAACAGAGTTGCTAGAACTTCTAAGAACCCAGACATTCAATATTTTAGGGCACTCAAACCCACATGCTCAATACTGAATAAGAAACATCAGTTTTAAAAGCTACCAAGTGTCCCAGGTGTGGAAACACATGTGAAGGAGATTTCTGGAAATAAATGAAAGTAATTTGAGCCTTGGGCAAAGAGTAGGAAAGAGGTCCTAGGAAGACAGTCTCGACCTTGAATATATGAAAGAAAGAACAGACAGATATCTCAGTGCCTAAGTTCCTAAGTTATAAATACGAACAAGAAAAATGTAATAAGCTAGGGGAGGTGTGTCTGCATGTAGGATGGGGCTATACGTAAGGAGGGGCTGCACCCAGCGTGGTGCAGGGACAGAATCTTGGCCATAATTTTCATCCTATCAGTCTGCCAAATAATGTGGGACAATAAACCCTGAATCCAACAGGTGATCATAAGGCCCAATGTGAAGCTTCAAAATCAAAACATATCAGGGGTCCCCTGCTCACAGGATAATTGCTGCCAGGGACAAACCATAACATATTGACAAGAATTCTTAGTTTATCATTTCATTAAAAACAAACAAATGTTACTGATTTTAAAACCGCAAGTTTTCACATCACCTTTTTTTATTTTATAGTTGGCCACTCTAAATTGGATAAAAATGTTTCCCAGTTAAGCATTCAGATCAACATATTGGAGAAGAGTATTCTCTAGTGACATGAGTTACAAATGAGTTGCACTGTACTCAGGTAGAGAAAAAAATCCTCACGTTTCTAGGAAAAATTTTAGGGCTATTCATTCATTCATTCATTCATTAAAAGATACACATTGAGAACACAGAGTGCCAGGCACTATTCTAGGAACTGAGGATAGATTAGTGAATAAGAGGGGTAAGGCCTTGCTTTTGCAGAGCCTACAGGTAATGAGAAGTTGGACAATAAATAAATGAATTAATCAAATATCAGATACTAAAAAGTTCTACAAAGAAATATGCTAAGATAGTGTGTGTCAAGGAGATCTCCGAGAGGAGATGGGACTTGAACTGAGAACACAGGGAAAGGAGGGAGCATGAGCATGACCTTCCAAGGTCTAGAACAGGAGCATTCCAGGTAGAGGTAGCAAGGAGGCCAGAAGGGTTGGAGAGAATGCACTAGACAGTGGTAGGGGTCAAGGTGAGGGGGGTAGCAGGGCCAGATCAGGCAGGGCCTCTTAGGATAATAAGGGGTTGGATTTAATTTTTTTGAGTAATGAGAAGCCACTGGAAAGTCTGAGAAGAGGAATCAAAGGATTGGATTTACATCTTTATTTGATCACTTTGGATGCTGAATTGAGAAATGATTCTAGAAGAACAGTAACTGAGATTATTTCTTACAGTGACTTTAGGAGAGAGAGAATGGTGGTTTGGGTTAGATTAATAGAAGTCAAGTTGCAAACAAGTGGACAGACTGAGGAAACAAATTCAACAGACACGCTGATGGATTAGATTTCTAGGTCATTAAGGTCTGGATTCTGGTACAGATTTTAGGTGATTCTTTAATCTAACAGGACCACAATTGGATCTTTTGTTTTCAGTCTGTAGAATAAAAATTATATAATAATTTGCTTTATATTAAATTGCAAAATTTATTTATTTATTTTTAAGATTTTTATTTATTTGACAGAGAGAGACACAGCGAGAGAGGGAACACAGCGAGAGAAGGAGTGGGAGAGGGAGAAGCAGGCTTCCGGCTGAGCAGGGAGCCTGATGTGGGGCTTGATCCCAGGACTCCGGGATCATGACCTGAGCCGAAGGCAGATGCTTAACGACTGAGACACCCAGGCGCCCCCAAAATTTAATATATCCTTTGGCAAGAATATTTTTGCTCAGTTTTTCAAAATCCACCAAGTTCTTTTCTTTCTTCAAGTATACATTTTTTTTTCCTAAGTGCTCAAAATAATCTTTTCAGATAACTGATTTCAGAGATAATTCTCATTCCATGCATATTGGCCAGTATACACAAATCCTTGGTTTAAAAAAAAATGGATAGGGGCACCTGGGTGGTTCAGATGGTTAAGCGACTGTCTTTGGCTCAGGTCATGATCCCAGGATCCTGGGATTGAGCCCCACACTGGGCTCCTGGCTCAGCGGGAAGCCTGCTTCTCCCTCTCCCTCTGCCTCTCTCCCTGCTCATGCTCTCTCTCTCTCTCTCTCTCTCTCTGTATCTCTGTGTCTCAAATGAATAAATAAAATCTTTTAAAAAAAATGGATAAAATATCAAGAGCCCTCTTTTGAAGCCATATTTGCAACATATATAGATATAATTTTAATAACCAAATCATCTGCTGTTATCACTGATACAACAAATATAAAAAACATGTAAAATCTATGCCTCTTCCAGAATGTCTCCAGGGAATGTCATGAGCATCAGGCAAGTCAACTGAATAGGGAGAGGTCTATCAAAAGATGATGGGTATTTTTGAATTTTTAGTTCTATCATAAAGCTTTCCCACTTATACACACACACACACACACACACACACAAACTAGTGATAAATTCTATAAACAATTGCTATAAACTAATGGACTTTATCAGATATACTGTGACATTATGGAGTACGCCACCCATTTGCAAATTCAGATTTGACATTATTTTATTGACTTTAGTGAAAATGATGGCCTATCTAAAGGGAAAATAGGCCATTTTCCTATCTCCAAAGATATCAAGCATTGAAATTAGCAGTGTGTGGTTTATCTTTGGGCCCTATATACTTCACACCAATGAGGAAGATCCATTATTATCTTTGTTCAGAAGCTCCTGCACTAGGCAATAAAGCAGTATCATTTCATTGAGAAAGCACATTCTCCAGGCAGCTGTTGCTTATTTGTGTTTCCTGCCTTAAATGAGCCAGGGGACAAGGAAGAGCACAAAAGCAGGGTCACTGAGAGCCAAGTCAGAGTAAACTTAATTGTACCTCAACCCCGTGATACCCAAAACGCAATATTCTCTGAAGATGAAAATTCTTGACTAACCTCATGTTTAAAAAAAAAAATTACCCTAATAAATTTATGCCATCATAAAATCATCTGAGCTCAGCTAAAATGGTTTTATGGATATAGTTAGAGGGCATTATTTTAAAGTTATGCTGGAGGCAAGATGACAGTGGCGAAGGCCGCGCATACAAAAAATTATGTCCTGATCTCTTCACGCTGATACTGGTTCTAGTATCTTTATTTTCTTGATGATCACATTCAGATACTAAATCCATTTTCAATTATTTCATTAAGAAAAGAACAAAATCCCATTTCATGTATATTTTTTCCTTTGAGTGCTTTACCCCCAAAAGGCAATAATATTGTAAAATATTTATTCCATTAGTTTTAGGTAATTGAAATGCCAAGAGCTAAGCATTTAATCTCTGCCGGCAGGGAGAACTGCCTGCCGTCACTTTTTATTAAGTCTTTTTCTGCAGCTTTTTGCATAGTCAATAGCAGTGTCTGAACCCAAGAAAAGATATAGAGTAACATTTAAACAGCAGTCTATGATAAGGTAATGTTTACATTCAGGATAATATGAAAATGTCCACTCTAGAGTGGCAAAGATTTTTCTCCAGGTTAACTAATTAGAATGTTTATTCGCCGCATTCATTATTCTGACAAGCTCAGGAATTTCTAAACATTACTAACTTCTTAAGCATCATATTCCCTAAAGAGCTTGTGTCTGCTGGAATCTGGACAGGTGAATTTCAGAGGCACTTGGTATTTATCTTCCCACACCTACAATAGTACAAAAGCAGAATACAGAGCACTCATCCTTAGTACCTTCAGGGCATGGAGAGGGCCTTCAGTAACTTCCCTCATCATTTTTACGGCACCCTTCACAACTCTAGCTGGTTAATGTACATCCTTCCCAGCTGGACTCGGATCAGTGACTTACCGTAGTAAATGGACAGCAAACAAATCTGTCCTTGGGGCCCTAGCTGGAGCGGGAAGGGTGTATTTCTGCCACAAGGGGTGGTAAGCACACAAGCAGGGCTTACAGCCTTCTTATTACCTGAGACACCACGTGGCAAGAGGTGAACCCCTAGGAAATTTGGATCCTGAGTCATAAAACCTGACGATCCTGGACCTCTGATTTGAACTGCTGTTTAGCTTCTGTTTTCTGCCACAGAGGAGTGTTTATTATTCTCAACAGCATCATATCCTGAGGCTAAAATGTATAACCATACTAATTTTCAAAGCCTCCCACCAATACTCCATGGGGAAAAGGGCATGGACTTTAGAGTCAAAACTATCTGAGTTAAGACCTGACTTGCCCATTTATCAGCTGTGTGACCCAAGTCAGATTCTTGACCCCTCTAGGATTCAACTTTCTCATCTATAAAGTAAGGGCAATACCTGTCTCACAGAGTTATCACTGTCAGGATTGAGAGAGATGGGAGGCAGTGTAGACAAGTGGTTCAACCACGGATTCAAAAATCAAACATGACTTTGATTCTTGATGCTACTATTTACTAAGTGTATGGCCTTATACAAAGTACATGAACTACCTAAACCTCTATTTTCTCATGTGTAACATACACATAATCACAGTATTCACTGTGTCACATGAGACACTTACTCAGGCAACTTTTCAGTGATTCCTATGATCTAGGAACTAGGGACAGGGCAGGAAATCAAAAAGACAATAATGACTGCCCTCATTGAGCTTACACTCTAGTAGGGGAGGACCAACAACAAAATAAATGAAAAACCTTTTACAGTATTACTTGAGAAAGCAATAAATTCGATGGAGGAAAATAAAACAGGAAAGGAGAAATTAAATGTAAAGAGTTTAGCTCATTGCCTGGCACTTGGTAAGCACCAAATATAGGCTGTTGTTTCTCAGTCTCTAGTAAAGACCTTCCAAAATGCTATAATGTATTCTTTTTTCATTCCTATATCTGAGTTCCCCTAAATTTCTCATGTTTCAAGAAGAAGTTGAAGCCAAAAACTACATCAAAAGAGAATGAGTCTTTTCAGGGTTTTCTGGCAAGCAGCTATACCCATGGGCTACTTACAAACATAACAACAAGAAATGGTCTCCCATTTCAGTTCATGATGAGGATTAACACAAATGCCTTGCTGAGATAATATCCGTAGTGAGAGTGAGTTGCTGTAGAAGAAGTTTTAAACAAATCAACACACTTAAGCCTCATTAGTTGTTTCCTATTTTGAAAGTAGGATGACAAGAGAAGTTAACTATAAAAGAGTATCTCATCCAAACCTAAAGAGTAAGTCCTTTTAGAAACTGGTGGGCTGTGAGCTCTCCAGGTCTATATGACAAGTACAGCATGTGTCCATTAGGGATTTGGTTGAGGGGAGCAGAGTAGAAGTGACAGAAGAGGAAAGTCCATGGGGAGCTTTCATAAAAGACAGGTAGCTTCTGGAAGTGAAAGAATAGCTTTCATTAAAAAAACAAACAAAAAAACAAACAAAACCTCTAGGAAACCTACAAGAGAAAGGCTTCCTCAGGGCCAAGAAGACAAAGTTCAGGGCAAGCATTACCTTTATCCTGTGGAGAACCCAGCACTGTGGGGCACTCATGGATGGCACCATTGGCCCAGGTCTTGGGATCTGCACAGAGGAATTCAGCCACAGATCCACAGTAAAGGAGGCAGAAATATACCAGGCTTTCATCAAAAACCAGAGATAAGTGGGGAACATATTTTGGGGGAAAGCTGTGTTTTGAGAAATGAAACTGATTTGGGATAATAGGATAAACCTACCATGACTACTTTTGTAAGTAGAAGTTCATGTACTTTTTTCCAAAATCAATCTCAGTATCCTAAAGCTAAGCCTTATTTAAAACAAAAACAAAAACAAAACTCCTTAAAAATTATGGAGGTCCCTCTGTGTGACAATGACTTATGAAGATGTCAGCTGAATTCAGATAAAATTCTCTGCAGTTGTCTTCTACAAACTTTGACTAACTTCACATGTTTCTTAAAGGACAATCCCTCTCCCTCAACACACATGAGTCTTTATTTCATGAAATACATAAAGACAAGTGTTAGGTTCCCCCATGTCCATGGAAATGGAAAATAGGACTGCCCACTCAATGCTAATGGGTTAAGTTAGCATTGGTGGGGAGGATACAGCTTCCCCCACTACTCCCACGTAGTGGCAGCTGCATTATCATCCTTTCCTGCTCTCTCTTCAACCCTTCACCCATTCTTCATTCCCCCAGGTGATAAGTGATTAGCAAGTTTGGGGGAAATGGCAGAAACACACATAGCTAAAGCTCTTTCTGTCTCACTGTCTCCTTGGTGTAAGATGCATTCCTCTCTGCTCTGTCTGACCGATTGCTCAGGTGAAAATCTGCCTAATTCTAGGGTTTGGTTTTAGAAGTCCATTTGATTTACACACCAACCTTTCCTCTCCCTTTCTTTCTTTCTTAGGAGCCTGCCTACCCATGCAGAGCATGTGCTCACAATTATTCTCCTCCAGGTAATAAATCAGAAGACCAGGCCTTGTCTGTCTAGGCTTGCAGCAGGAGAGGAGCTCAAACTCTAGCTTCTGGGACGTTGAGCAGGGAGTCTGGGAAATGAACAAAAAAGACCAAAGACAAGAAGATTCTAAAATTATGTAGGAAAACAAAGGATCTAGAAGAATCTAAACTCTTTTGAAGGAGATGGACAAATTTAAAGAACTCAATACTACTTGATTTCAATATTTACTATAAAGCTACAGTAGTCGCAAGAGTGAGGTGTTGGCCTAAGGATGGATATATAGATCAATGTAACAGAATAGCATGCCCAGAAGTAGAACCACGCATATATTGATTTTGACAAAAGTACAAAGTAAATCAATAAGGAAAAAATGGTCTTTTTAACAAACGGTGCTGGAATAACTGAACATCCAAAAGCAAGTAAGAAAAGAAAAGAAGAGAAAAAAGAAAAATCTAGGAGAAAATACAGAAGTGTTTGTTACCTTGGTTTAGGCAAAGTTTTATTAGGCCACAAAAACCATGAACTATACACACAAAAATACATTCACCACAATTAAAAATGCCTGCTGTTCAAATAACTCTCTTAAGAAAATGGAAAAAAACAAAACAAAACAAAAACATCAAACAAACAAACAAGCTATAGACCAGGAGAAAGTATTTGCAAAACATATGTCTGAAAAAAGAACTTGTATCCAAAATATATAATGAACTCTCAAAATTCAATAATAAGAGAACAAACGATCCAATAAAAAATAAGCAAATGATTTGAACAAAGATTTCAACAGAGATATGGACGACAAATAAACCCATGAAAAGTTGCCTAAGATTTACAAACATTAGAGAAGTGTAACCTTTCAATCTTGTGGTAAACCTAAAACTCCTCTCAAAAATTATCTTAAAAAAACTGGAAAGAATACTTCAGGGGAAAGAAAAAGGACCCCAGTTGTTGGCTATACCACCATGGTAAATTTCTAAACTGAATAAAGTGAGAGGACACAGAGTAAAGAGGTCAGATTTCTTCCCTTGAATATGATAGCAGTATATCACCCAAGTTAAGCTCCTGCTTCAAGATTTTTCTCCCAATTGAGCTTAATTAACAGGTGGTAGACTCCAGAAAACTGGCATAAACTGAGTGACTTCCAGATAAAGTTAAAATCTAGATTTCCTTCATCAATAGGATGGTCGTATAATTTATTTTCCAAAGAGGGTGATGTGAGAATAAAAGTGCTCTGTTGATCATGACTTTGGCAAAATGGGGTCTGCCAGGGAAAGTGGGACATACGGTTGTCCTTCTCAGCAACCACTGAGTCTCTGCCATGGACTTGGACAGCACCAAGGATTGTGCTCTAGAAACAAAGCTTTGCCTGTAATCACCGCCTCACTTTCTAAATATGGTGAGGATGAGATGAGTGCTAATAATCATCAGTGTCTTAGTAGCAGCCTGGAGTCTTTAAAAAAGGTGAGGTTCATCACAAATTTGGCATTGTACTAATTCATCTTCTGAGCTCCTGAAGAGATCATAATCATTCTAGTGAAATCTGATGAAAGAACCTCAATGCTACCCAAAAGACCATCTTTGGCTAAAAGTGAACAAAATAAGAAATGGAGAAGAATTTTGATTTCATTAAGGCTTTTAATTCACAAGGGCAAGCAAATTTGATTTCTGACTTTAATTCCTTTGCACTTGAACTTGCAAAGCAGTTTAATTTTTAGACTAATTTCTCCCCAGGAATTTGACAGTGGGAGAGTGTGTTTATATTCAGTTTGGGGCATTTCTACGTTCTTGACATTTTATTATTGGGAATATCTTAATGTTGTCATTTAATTTTATAGTAGTATCTCTGGTGGGCCATATTGGAAAATATGGCTAGATATAATTTGGAATGGGAAATAGAACTGGGAATCAATGAATATTCAGCCTTAAGCACTGAGTGGGCTCAGAGTTCATTTAATTAATATACTCTTCTGCCTCCTTTCAGAGTCTTCTAGGGGCATAATCTGCACTGCTCAGCAGGGATCCCAGGAAAATACCCAAAAGAATAGTGGTTAGAAGGGGCGGAATGACTTTGAAGCCAGAAGCGGACTTTCTTTTAGACAACCACCATCTCCCTGGGGAGTGTGTCCACACCCCTGGTCTTTTTCTTCCACAGGAAGCACAAACAAAAAATGTTAGCATCACATACCCGGTTTCTCTCCACCCCGTTCCTCGCTCTTATTCAGGAGAGACAGAACATGTCACGTAAAGGGAATTTTTCATCTGTGGATCTCAACTGAGAGGAACTACTGCACACTCCTGCACATGCGCGATCTAGACTCTCCTGTCCTCTACGCAGACAGTGGGAGGCAGTGAGCTGAGAATGCATGCTTGCTCTTCGGGTTCCAGCTACCCCCAGCTAAGCTGTCCGTGGCTAAGAAGTTAGCAAACACGTTTTGTTTCTCCATCTGCTCTCTCTCTTTTGTTTTATTTCTCAGTTGGTTCAGAAACCTCGTGGAGAAAGAGCGGCGTTATTTAACAGATCCCTCTAGAACATCCAGCAAACAGCTCATACCAAGCATCTAGCAGAAAACCTGGATGCTCAGTCGATATTTGTTAAATAAATGAATGATGAGAGCTGAGATGTACAAATCACATCAAAGAGACGTTGGTTCCCAAGTCGGAGCAATTCTTGACTAAAGATATTGACATATGTAAAGAAATGTGTCAATCATAGAGGGATGGGGTTTAATTCACCAAAGAATGTAGATTAAAAAAAAAAAAAAAAACACCCACACGGAAAAAGACTGACAAGTAAGTTCTTACCTAAGCGCTGTCAGGAGAGAGGGAGTCGGCCTGTAGGATTTGACAAAGGATTGTGGTGTGCAAGAGAAGCCCTCAAGCAATCTGTTTCTTCCTAATATCAGGAATTAATGTTTGTTATAGAATTATGAGAAAACCCAGATAATAAAAACAAAATATCAAGAGCTTGAAACCTGAAGATCCATAGAGAATTATTACTAATATTTTAGTATATATCTTTGTACTTTCTATTTTACACTTAAATACATATGATTATATACAGAATTTTTACCAAAATAAGAGCATAAATTCTGTATTTGTCCTTTCACAAGACGTATCGTGACAATCTTCATATTATCATGGATGTACTACCATATCATATTTTTAAATGAATGTAAATATTACATGATTTAGATGTAAAATAATATATTTCATTGATCCTCTATTTTTGATGTATAGTTGTTTCTAGGTTTTCTCTATTAAGGCAAAAGCACAAAGAACATACTTATGCATACCCCTTTTGCATACGTATTTGTGCAGCTGATAAGCTTTGCCCAGTATGGATTCTTACCATGTGCCAGTATAGTTCTGGAATTTTCTCAATAATAATCTATGTGCCAGCATTCTATTGAGCATATTTGGGTGCATTGTCTCATTTGACCTTCATAAAACCCCCGTGAGATATTCTACTGGTTTTACACAAGAGGACGCAATTGGGGTCAGTTAACTGGTCACATCACGAGTAAGGGGAAGAACTAAAGTTGGACCTGATCTTTTTCCAAAGCTGGACACAACCACATAGTAGAATTCCACTTTGGCTTCAGGACATATTAAACTTTTTCTCAGGTAATTTGTTAAATTTTTCATGCTACTATAAATGAGATTTGCTTTCCAATTTATTTTCTAGTTAATGATTGTTGTTATATAGTAAAACAATTATTTTTTAAAAAACACAATTATTGAAATCTTTTGAACTCTCATTACTTCCAATATCTGGTTTCAGTGGATTGTATTAGTTTTTCGGTCAGATCTCATTATATTTCCCATAAATAATGACTTCCTCCTTTCCAATTCTCATACTTATTTTATTTGCTGTTATTTTCATTTCTATTTACATAAACAAGCATTTCCAAAACTATGCTAAATAGGAAGCATGACATTAGGTATTGTTTTACTTGACCCGACTCCATCTAATGCAGTGTGTCTTTGGTAAACTGGGGACTAGTATTTGCTGGAGATCAACCCCCCAACCTCATTCATGTTCAAGATGCATACATCTATTCCTAAAGTCTAAGATTTTGTTTTTTTAAATCATAATGTTAAATTTCATCAAATGCAGATTTGACAACTATGAAAACAATGTTTTCTCCTTTACCTACTAATATCATGAATTATATTAATAGATTTCCTAATGTTGTACCATACTTGCTTTCCTAGAATAAATTCTACTTAGTCATGGTGAATTATTCATTGAATATACTGCTGGATTTGTATTTCTAATATATTATTTAAGATCTTTGCTTTATGCATAAAAGAGAATTCAGTTTTTTGTTTGTTTTTATCCTGTGCCATCTCTTTCAAGTTTTGCTTATTAGGCTTACACTATCCATATAAAAATAAATAAAATTACTGCAAGGGTCTTCTTGTTCCTGTGTTCTATAGAGTTTAAATAATATCAGCATCATTTATCTCTTAAAGGACCATAAAACACTGGTGAAACCATTCAGGCTGACATCTTTCCCGGGGCTCATTCTTCAGACAATCTCTTGATTTAGAGTTACTGTTATTGATACATTCTATCTTCGTATGTGCCAATTTGGTAATTTGTCACAAAATTGTATATTTTAATGAGACTTGAAGTTTAATAGCCTAGAATCTTACAAAGTATTTTTGTATAATTGGTTTAATTTGCTTATACTTGTCATTGCTAAATTTGCACATGTTTATTTTTTATCTAATTAGATTACATAATCTTTTGTCTATTGTTTTTTGCAAAATAAGCTCTTAGAATTTAAAGTATACTCTGTTTTCTTTTTTTTTTTTTAAGATCAGGATATCTTTTTTTTTTTTAGATTTTATTTACTTATTTATTGGGGGGAGGGACACAGGCAAAAGGTTAGAGACAAGCAGACTCCACACTGAGTGCAGAACCTGAGGTGGGGCTCAATCCCATGACCCTGAGATCATGACCTGAGCCAAAACCAAGTGTCAGACATTCAACCTACAGAGCCACCCAGGCTCCCCTACTCTGTTTTCTAACTTATAAAATTGTCTTTTAATCTTTGTTAGTTGTTCTTATTCCTTTGTATTTGTTTTGCTGTTCTTTCCCATTTATCTTGACTAGTTCATTGATTTTCTTCCTTCTTAAAGAATTTTTGTTTGTTTGTTTTTAAATGTGCATAAGTACGATAGGCTTGAATTCTTGCATGCTTTCAAATGAATGACAACTTGGTAAGAGATAGAATTGGGGGGCATAACTCTTCCATGGAACTGCTCTAATCATTGCTTCGTTATCTTCTGACATCTAACATTACAAAGAAATCTGAGAGCCATTCAGATTTTCCTTTTCCTTTTTAAATACCTGTTTTAATTGTTGGTTAGTTGATTGTTATTGTTTTGATGCCATGATATAATTAGAATTTTTTCTTGATTCTTGAAATTCGACACTTTCATTTTTAATTAAGTTTCCCTTGTACCCATGAATCCTTTCCACAAAAAGTCCATTAATCATTATCTACCAGGTTGGTTCTTGTTATTCTACCCATTTCTAGTGTGGAGACAAAGGCTGCCTTCTGAGCCTGTGGAGGGCTGGAAGTTAGATCATAAGCACTGGTGAAGTCCCCTGAATAAATGTCATTCTGTAGATAACCTGACTCACCAGCCAGCCAGCCAGCCAGGATCACATTTTAAGGACAAATTTGCCATAACAATTCTAATAGTATAACAGTTAATTACATCCACACATCAGTCCTTCTAAAAAAACTGAAATAAGAAAGGAAACAAGAGGAAGACAATTGTGAGATAATTCTAGACTCAGCTTCATGGTTGATCTTTACCCAGATTCTGAGTACCAGAGAGGCACTGACAGCATTTTTGTTTCCTTTATTCATGTTCACATCATCATCATCATCAGGGCAGGGGATTGGTTTTAGGAAACCAACTTCATGATTTCTTGTCCTTCTAGCTGAGTTTCAATTTCATTCATGGCACTTGACTTTTATTTTCTTCTTCTACATTTTTGGGGGAAATCAGAGGATAGAGCCTTTATGTGTGCATGCCTGTGTGTGCCAGTACAAAGAGTCCGTGGAGAAAGAAAGCATTTTCCATGGAGAAAAAAAAAAGAGTACCCCTTGAATAAAGGAAATAAATACATCATTTCTAAACATCTAGTTGTCCATGCCTTAATCACAGAAAAGAACTAAAGGCAACAGGAGTCAGGAAATTGAGAAGAGAAACAACATGGAAGCAATCTTGGGGGTGCAGGGGCAGTGGGGCATGGGTGGGGGGGAGATAGCCAATCTGATCTGACTGTAACCAAATCAACATCAAGAAATAAGAAAAAACAGTTAAGTCTGATAGCATCAACATTTTTCAGGGACTAGGTATGCAATACCAAAAAAACAGTAATGAGGATTGGTGGTACCATGCAGAGAAACTACCATTTTTAGGAGTTAATTAATTAACATTCACTTTGCTCCTACTAGGAATTGCTTTAAATACTCCAATGAATAAACACTCACTGTTTTGCCCTTTTGATAACAACCTCCATTAATACCATTTGCTTCCCAGGAAAGGGATTCTGGATAACTTCAAGGGCACATAATTTAGGTGTGGATTAAGGGGATCAGTGATTCTCTGAAATTATTTTGTATTGCTGCATAACATCTGAGAAACAGGAAAAGTTCTAGTAGGGGTAAAAAGCTATGATAAGTATCTGGAGACTGAAAAACGAGACTAATCTTGGTTGAGTCATTACCTGTGCAGGCTGGTACGTTTCACACACACTGATATTCACATGATAGCTCATTGAAACTCCTTATCAATCCCATGAGTGCATGCCATTATCTCAATATTACAGAGGTAGAAATTGGGACTCAGAAAAATTATATATAGCCACAGAATAAATAGCAGAGATCTTCTCTTCAAAATATGTTGAAATAAACAAAGAGATCATAATCTCAGACTCAAGGGATTAACTGCCAGAATTATTGGGATTCAAATTATAAAATTAAACTGTATGACTCACAAATCTATTTCTAGATTAAATGTTGGCAATATATCCATTCAATAACTTAAAAAAAAATCTTTAAAAACCAAAACATCACTCCATTTTATAATCCCAACAAAGATTACACACACACACACACACACACACACACATTCCTATTTTATGTGAATTTAATCTGTTTAAAATTATAACACATGGGGGCACCTGGGTGGTTCAGTCAGTTGAGCATCTGACTCTTGGTTTTGGCTCAGGTCCTGATCTCAGGGTCCTGGGATTGAGCCCCACATTGGTCTTTGTGCTCAGTGCAGGATCTCCTTGGGATTCTCTCTCTCCCTCTCCCTCTGCCTGTGCGCTCGATCTCTCTCTCCCTCTCTCCCTCCCTCCTCCCTCTCTCTCTCTCTCTCAAATAAATAAACAAATCTTTTTAAAAAATAAAGTACAACATATGATTTAAAGTTTTGTAAAGAAATGGGCCGAGGCTTTCTGATACTCACTAGTGACTCTAAGTTCTGGTCTTACATATCCAATGAGCAGGCTTCATGCACAGTTTGTGCTTTGACGTCTGAGACCACCACCATCTGAAGTTTTTGTAAATTAGATGAAACTAAGACATTCTGACAACCATGTGATTAAGCCGGAAAGTGAATCCTGCAGCCTGTCATGCCTTCAGATGACCACAGCCCCAGCAAACATGCTGACAGCAACAGTATGAGAGCCTGAGCTACCATCATACAGCCAAGCCTCTTCCAGATCTAGCCCTATGTGCTAAAGAATATTTTGTTATTATTTAAGCCACCTCGTTTTGAAGGAAATTGGTTACACAGCAATAGATGTCTAGTAATTGGTTGAAAACTGGGCATTGCAGATAATACACTGTAACAGCTCTGGATTTGGCCATGTTCTTCTGAAAATTATTGGATTTCTATTGTTAGGAAGTTATTTTGCCTAGAATGATACTGCATACATCATCTTCTCCCACTATATTCAGCTGTTTATATCTATTTCCTGTTCTTATGTCCTCCCACTGCTGCTTTTTGAGCCTGAATCCCATGGGTACCCCCTTGCCTATGAAATTTGACAGTCAGACAAGGATTTGAATAGAAATAGAGTTCACCCTTCTGTAGTTCCCTTGCTTCTAAGGATTCCCTGCATTTCTAGTTGCTCTGTCAGCCTTTGGCTCTGTATTCTGACCCTTTAATATGTCTGCCTCTCAAGCTGTGCATGGTTGGGAAATGTAGTCAATTAAGAAAATCAAGGAACTCACAGATCTGGCTTCACATAGATTTATCTTTCAAGGGTAGATTTCTCTCTACTTTCTGCCTGCTTTTCTGCCATGCTTCCTGGAAGTCTCCCCCCAAGGCATGTTTAGTTAACTGCCAGCCACAGATTTAGGCATTTTATGCTCTAAATCTGGGCCTCATTTCTTCAGCATTCTTGTGCTGCCAGGATTTCTCCTTAAAATTCCCAGTTTTATTCCTTTCGTGTTTAAGTATAACTCAGGAGGCTATGGAGGAAACCCACCACCGTTTTCCACAGCCACAGCCATGGGGGATGATGGGTTGTGCTCTTGGTCGATAAAGTCATGAACTCAATTCTCAGCCCTTCCTATCCTTTCTGTCATACAACTTTTGTTTTCTTCTTTTTTGAGACCAAATTCTGCTCCAGTTGTCTCTGCTTTGGATGACTTTCAGCATTTCCTTTTTATTTTATTCAGTTGTAATCACTGTTACCCATCAGGGGTTTGCACAAACACTTTGATATTCCATTATTAACAGGTATGATCCCAAAAGCCCATTTTTAAAGACTTCCTTTTTATTTTGAATGTGGCACCTTTAGACATTGCAAGAGATTTTATGCTGAGTGATTGGAGATATCTCAGGAAGACAGCAATCAGTAATTTTCCCTGCAAAATGGTAAGGAATATATTGCAACCCTTTCAATAACTAAGAGCAGAGATCAGATGAATAATAATTTTGATATAGATGTTATATCTGTAAGAATTTATGCTGCTAAGAATCTGCTTCACTGGGCTGAACACTAAAGTAACTACTTTCATTAGTTATCTATTGCTGCTTAACAAGTTATCACAAAATGAGCAACTTAAAACAGCACCTGTTCAGGAGGGTTCCCCTTTCTCCACATCCTCGCCAACATTTGTTGTTTCCTGCCTTGTTAATTTTTGCCATTCTAACTGGTGTAAGGTGGTATCTCAGTGTGGTTTTGACTGGAATTTCCCTGATGGCTAATGATGTTGAACATTTTTTCAAGTGTCTGTTAGCCATTTGTATGTCTTCTTTGGAGAAGTGTCTGTTCATGTCTTCTGCCCACGCTGGTACAGCCACTTTGGAAAACAGTATGGAGGGTCCTCAAAAAGTTAAAAATAGAGCTACCCTATGACCCAGCAATTGCACTACTGGGTATTTACCCCAAAGATATAGATGTAGTGAAAAGAAGGGGCATGTGCACCTCAGTGTTCATAGCAGCAATGTCCACAATAGCCAAACTGTGGAAGGAGATGAGATGCCCTTCAACAGATGAATGGATAAAGAAGATGTGGTCCATATATACAATGGAATATTACTCAGCCATCAGAAAGGATGAATACCTACCATTTGCATCAACATGGATGGGACTGAAAGAGATTATCCTAAGTGAAATAAGTCAAGCAGAGAAAGACAATTATCATATGGTTTCACTCAGATGTGGAACATAAGGAATAGCACGGAGCACATTAGGGGAAGGAAGAGAAAACTGAAGCGGGGGAAATCAGAGGGGGAGACAAACCATGAGAGACTGTGGACTCCAGGAAACAATCTGAGGGTTTCAGAGGGGAGGGGGTGGGGGGATGGAGTAGCCCGATGATGGGTATCAAGGAGGGCATGTGTTGTAATGAATACTGGGTGTTATACGCAAACAATGAATCATGGAACACTACATCAAAAACTAATGATGTACTGTATGGTGACTAACATAACAATAAAAAACAGCATCTGTTTACTTGCTTACAGTTCTAAGGGTCACAAATTCAACATGGCATGACTGGGGGTCTCTGTTCAACATATCATAGGCTGAAATCATGTCGTTGGCCTGGCTAGGCCCTCATCTAGAGGTTCTGGAGAAAAATTGCTTCCAAGCTCATTCAAAATATTGGCAGAATTCAATTCCTTGCAGTTGTAGGATTAAGTTCCCTATCTCCTTGCTGGCTATCAGTCAGAGGACTTTCCTTCTCATATGACCCCTCAATTTTTAAGCCAGTACCAACACATCAAATGCACCTTGTGCCTCGAATCTTTCTGATTTCCTCTTCTGCCACCAACCAGAGAGAATTTTTGCTGATACTAGATCAGGTCCACCTGGCTAATCTCCCTGTCTTAAAATCAGCTGTATCATGTAACATGTCATAATCTCGGTAGTAATAGCTCATTATATTTACAGGTTCTAGAGATTAACCTATGGAATCTTAGGATCCATTTTCAGAATTATGCCTACTATCATCTCATCATAAAAACATCTCTTTTTCTGCACCCAGATGCACCCACGCACTTGGGGGTCACCAGGAAAACACAGAACATCTTCACAAATTATCCACTTTGGCCCTTACCTGTCAAATCTTATTATTAATCAATAGCCAGTGTGCCCTATATTAAAATCAGCAAACCAAGAGAATACAATGAGACCACCTCCTTCCATCAAAATATATATATATATACATATATATATACACATATATGTGTATATATATATAGGTATATATTTACACACACATAGAGAGAGAGAGAAATTTGCCTATGTTTTAACACTTATAGGAATGGCATAGTATTCATGGGTGGGTACTCATACATACATTGCATTTTGGGACCTGGAGGATTAATTTGCATTCCAAACTATGAAAAGAAGTAACCAATTTATACATGGAAAGTGATTCATATACCATGTTCACTGCAGCTTCATTTATAATAATGAAAAAAGTGTTTAACAATAGAGTGCAAAGTAAATTATAGCACATCCACAAGATACAGTCATTTATTTATTCTTTCAGCCTTTCACCAAATATTTATTGTTTCTCTGCCAAGTGCCTGGTACTGTTAGGTGCTAAGGATACAACAATGATGCAAAAGAGACTTGGTTCCTATTTTTGTGGAATTTATACTCCAGCTGGGAAGGAGAGACATTAATCAAATAATCACAGAAACTCATGTAAAATTGCAACCTCTGAAGGGTACAGCCATTTAAAATGATGGTTTTAATTTAAAAGTTGTCAAAAAAGGAGAGAATTGCCTATGATCTAATGTTAAGATAAATAAGAAGAATATGTAATTGTATACATGGAAAGATACTAATAATACAACATAAACTTTTCAAGGAGAAAAGACTGGAAGGAAACAAACCAAATGTTAATATCATTTGTCTTCTTTATATTTATATGTAGCCCCCAAATTATACAATTTGCATATATTACTTTTATAAATAGAAAAATTAAACCCTGTTACAAAAATAAAATCATTTCATTCTATCTACCCCTGTAATCAATGCTTAAATTTTACATGATCCGGGCCAGATTTTCACATCCTCTTTGTTTGAATTTTGTGGTTTAGGCTGAACTAATTGAAAACATAAAAATAAATGTAAAACTACCCAGTTATCACTTGGCAAATTCCCACTCTTTACATAGACTTGCAGATGTTGCTCAATATTCCAAGTGCCTTTGAAAATTTTTTCAGCAATGATTAAGCCCATAACATATCAGCATTACTGCTCCTCCACTCTTTCCCCCTCCCCTACCTCCTTGGCCAAGACCAGCATCTTCCCTTCCTATCATAATATCACTGCTTTTAGAGGACTCACTCTATTAGATCTTTACATGCATTGCCTCAAATCTCTACAGTATGACTACAGTATGACAGCACTGATATCTTCCTGTGACAGGTGAGGTATCAGAATGTTAGTATTACTTAATAGATAATAAACACCAAGGTTAGGATATGAACCCAGGACTGTCTGACTCCCAGGATCATGCTCTTTTCACTATGGTAAGCAGAATTCTAAGCCAGCCCCCAAGAGTCTGCTCGTCCCTCTCCCTCTGCTCCTCCCCCGGCTCTCACTCTTTCTCTCTGTTTCTCTCTCCCAAATAAATAAATAAATAAAATCTTTAAAAAACACTACATCAAACTAAGGATTTCTCTTCCTAATCCTCCCTGCCTTCCTTTGTACCCCTTTTTAAAAAGATTTATTTATTTGAGAGAGAGAGAGCATGTGAGTGGGGGGAGAGGTAGAGGGAGAGAATCTTCAAGCAGACTCCCCGCTGAGTGTGGAGCACTTCACAGGGCTTGATCTCACAACCTATGAGATCATGACCTGAGCAGAAACCAAGAGTTGGGCACCCAACCCACTGAGCTGCCCAGGCACCCCTCCTTTCCACCATTTTTAATGTCCCTAATCTGAGGGATCCAAGTATGGGCCAGCAGGAAGGACACCCAGTCCCTCCACCCCAGCATGGACTCCTATGAGATCAAGCTGGGTTCAAACATAAACACCAGGTTCCAATGTTGGGGACCTCTCCCGATTTCAGTTCCAACCATTGGGTATGGTGAGAATGAGAATGAGAGAATTATGGTGGCCATTTCCCAAAAGATCCATTTCAAGGCTAATTCTTTACTATAGAGGTTGATGTCATGGAGATACTTAATATAAACTCATGTGAAATATATTTTGATGTCAGTGAGGGCTTTAATCAAGATGGCTGTTACTAGTGATGTTCCAAACCATTCTGTTAGGGTGAATGATTCCCCACATTCCAGGAGATTTCAGGAGAGCCAACAATATCTAATGATTCCAAAATATCTTGGGCCTCACTAGCCAACACTTAAAATTCATTTGCTTAGCTCTAATTCTTTGGTTTACAGGTCTGTGTTTGTTAAAACAAAGGCACTCCTGGAGGAGATTCCTCAGTTTAAACTTTCATCAATCAACAGCCAGAAGCAAACTTCATACCCTCTCTTGTGAACCATGTGATCATCAAAGGAATAAGAAATGAGAAAATGCTAGGGTGCTGAAGAGTAAACACAGGACAGCCAACATATACAGACTGGATATTCCTGGTACTGGACTCCAAAGGTACATACTCCCTTTGTTAGAAGCATCTGGGTACCTGAGCAGTTTATGCCTTACAAATAATGTTCATTCTGCTGCAGGAAAGAAAGTCTTTCTTTTAGTCCCATTGAAATGAGATAATCCTATTTTAATAAGAATTTCCAACTGTCTTATCTCTCTCCAGTTCAAACTTTACCATTGTCACTAACTTCACCCACAGAATAGGAGGCATAAACCCCAGTCCCAAAGTCACATATGAACGATGAAATTGGTGGGAAGTATCTTCAAATAAATGATGAGAGCCTTGATAAAGCAGAACTCACAACTTGGGAACTGGGGGGGATTTACACGTGTCTGCACCAAGCCTCACACATGTACGAAGTGACCGGAAGATGAGCAGGCACCTTCTTCAAAGCAAAGACACAGATGACGCTCCACGCAGGCTAGGGGAGCTATTCCCCGAACACAGCATGGGGTGGGGGCCTCTGCTTCACTGAGGCACGGGCACTGTCGTGATGCTGTGGCCATGGTATTGCCCCTCTCCGTATCACTCGGTGGCTTACAAAGCAGGCTCAGAAAGCAAGTGGCCTCAGGAATCTGCCATCCTAAGGAGCACAGTTCTAGAGGTGCCTGGGTGGCTCAGTCGGTTAAGCATCTGCCTTCAGCTCATATCATGATCTCAGGGTCCTGGGATCGAGCTCCACATCAGACTCCTTGCTCAGTGGGGAGTGTGCTTCTCCCTCTCCCTCTGCTGCTCCCCCTGCTTGTGCTCTCTCTCTCTCTCAAATAAACAAAATCTTAAAAAAAAAAAAAAAAAGAGCACAGCTCTAATTGCCCTCTGTTCTCCCTCCTTCTCAGGATCCATTCACTACTCCCTTTAGCCCTAAAACCCAAAACAATGCAGGCCATCCTCTTTTGTGAACAGCAAAACTTGATTTCTCCAAGGGAGAATAAAATCTCAAACAGACACTTGTTTACCTTGAGCTGGAGAGGAGGAAAGAATGGGTGTGCTAAAGTAATCCTACCTAAAGGCAGCCCAGGAAAATCCCTGGCACCTCTTTCTAGAAAAGGCATGGAGTCACAAATTTAATCTCCAACGGGGATGATGCTGTGCTAGAATTTTACAGGATTCCACACAGTGAGTATTAGCTCAGAACTGGGTAAAAGTGGACCTTGCAGAGTACTTTGGCTTGCATTCCCTCCATCAACCATCCAGTCACAGGGGTTGCATATGCCATGCACTGTGCTAGTTGCTAAACAACCAGAGAGAAATAGGAGTTGTCTCTATAGGGAGGGGAACCAACCACCAGCAAATTTCACACTGTGTGAAGATACTCCAAAAGACACAAAGTACAGTATCTGCGTAACAAGGGATGCAAAGTAGCAAATAGTCCCCTTTTCTCCCTGGGACTCTGGGGCCCCAATTTAAACCTCTAGGGTTGCATGTACTGGAATGCAAACCGTTCTCAGAAGCAGCCAAAGACCACGCCCCATATGCCTCCTACTTGGTGGCTTAGAGCCCAGTCCTATCAGCAGCTAAATGAGTATTTTTGATTGATTGGTTGATTGATGTAAAATCCTTATCAGTGAGGTTGTTAACTCATACTACTGAAATGTGCAAGTTTGAGTTAAATATACACAGACATCAGATCCCCAATGTAACAGCAGCGTTGCCTCATAACAGAGAGGAAGAAAAGATACGTTTCAATGGAGCCTTGGCAGGAGCTAAGGAAGCAGTTCAGGGGGAGCAATAAGAGGGCTGTCATGTTCTCAATGTCAGCAACTTCAAAAGAGAAGGCTTTTACATTTATGCGGATTTGATTATCCGGAGAGATAAGATAAAAACTGGTAAGGGAAATCAAAGAGAAATAAAACTCTTGAGATAGCTTGAGAAATCAGGTTATTTGGGAAAAGGAGGAGATCATTCAGTCAGTTGTTTTCTATTAAAAATAAACTCGAAACCAAGATTTCCAAGTTGATGTAATCTGCATCCTTCATAACAAAGACGAAGAATTTAAAAAGCAAGGGTACTGGACTAAACCCTATTTAGAAAGAAAAAAAAAAAATCTAAAGCATTGATCCAAGCTATAGAAGAGTAACTTTACAAATATAGGATTGTTTGGGGAGAAGCTTGTAAAATGATGTAAGACTTATTGCAGGCCAGACTTTATCGTTTAAAAAAATAATATAAATTCTCCAATTGTTTAAGGTGGAATCAGTTGACACTGCATTTTCCTCTCGGGAATTCCAACTCTGATATCCTAATGATAATGAATAAATCTAAAATGAATGTCAAAACAAATAACAGGATGATAGGGAAAGAGTTTTCCTTCCTTTTAACTGACTGAGCAATAGTACACTCCTTCAGACTATGAACGTCACAGCCACGCGCACACACAGGTACACACACATTCGAAAATCCATAAAGTAAACAGAGGAAGGGTCTTGGTCATTCAGTCCACCAACTGCTTTAGCCGAAGTGTTTATATGGAGAGAGAAAGAGATCAAGAGTGAGAGAGAGCAGAGGACCTCATAACCAGAGCGATGGTGATTATTCTGGGATTCCCTGGCTGGTACGAGGCTCGCTTGGGTTGTAGCTCTTTATAGACAGACCCTGCAACACAGTCTGATTAAAACGGACAGCTGCCCGAGCTACTGATGAGAGTCCTACCTACTTGGAGAAACTGTTCTCCCTTGCCTGCTTGGGAAAATAAACCTTAGAATAAGTGAGGCCATTCTTCATCTCATTTTCCCAGCACACATCTAGTTCATAGCTGACCTAATCTATAAATGTGAGTCATCCAGCCTCTAACTCAGGGAAAGAAAGTAGGGAAGCCAAAGGATTAGGCAGGTCCCATTCATCACCCAGAAAATAAACAGGGCCCCGCTCCTGTAGTGGTGAGGAGAGAGTGGCTGTGTTATAACTAAGCACCCGAGCAGCGGGTGTCAACCAGGACCCAGCCAATAAAAACTTGACCTTGAGGAGCAGAGAGTCAGAAGACAGACGATCGGGCCAGAGAGATGAGTCTTGCTCTCTGTAAGATGAGAAGAGGCTATACAATTCCTTATATTTTTCTAGTTTTGCACTTTACAAGGCACATTACCAAACACATCGCATTTGACCCTCACAGCTTATTAGTGAGAAAGAGACAGGTCTCCAAACCCCAGATGACTTCAAAGGCTGGTATCCAACTCTATCATTTTATCTTTGCACAGGATGCATGTATTCACCTTTGTTCCTGAACTAGTCCTGTTTGCAATCAGGCCTGTCTCTAGTGAAGTTGCAAACAGACTGCTTAATGCAACTCGTAGTTGCATTGCTAAGGGGAATTTTTTTTTAAAGGGAAAATACCACGGTAACAATCACCAAGCATTTAAAGTGTGACTTTAAGGTGTTGAAACTGGTATTTTTCAACTTCTACTGCCAACTAGCACGCCGCTTTCATATAGTCTGCTTATCCTGAGAATGCTTCCCGTTTGCCAGTATTTCTGGAGCCTTTTTATCGAACCAGATATCCAGCATTAGGTCAAGGGCCTTGCAAGAAAATCAAGCTTCCTTCTTTAGAGTCACATTTTGTTTTGAACAGAAGGCTTCATTACTAATGACCCAGACTGTTCTCTCAAGTTATTGACCAAGTCTGTAGCAATGTGAGTTTGGCTACTTCAAGAAATCTTATCCCTCAGAAAGATAAGATTTGTCACCCCTGAGGACAGTCAAAAGGACATGATGTGGACTCTATAGGCAATTCCAAAAGAGAAACTCCCCCATGGCCCCCATAACTAGAAGTGCCCCAAGCAGAAGGATGCTGTCTTGTTCCTATTCATATCTACAGAGCCTGGCAGTACCCACCACAGTGGTAGCTCTACAGACAGGCAAGCAGCCCAGTCCCACGGGGTCCCATGCAGGACTCTATACTCGGTATCATGCTTTGCTGCCACCATGTTGAAATTCTTAACAGTTTAACCGAGGGCCCTGGATTTCCTTTTTAGAATGGACCCCACACAAAAGAGAACCATTATTATCCCCCAATAATTCCTTGTTAAGCTACACTGAACCACTATGGGTCTGGGATCTGCTTATAGTATAAGAAATAAGGTAGAGAAAAAAATCTGGGTTTGAATGCTCTTCACAGTATTTACTGATTTTCTGGTCGGGGTTAAGTGAAATAATCCTCCAAAATATATATATATACTGTGTTGTCTATCTTGTGATGTTTGAGGATTCTAATTATGTCTATAGAGCAAAGGGTACAAACTAGGCCTCCAGGTTGGGTATTTTTATTATTATCATTATTTTTATGGTCCTGGCCAGGGCTGGGAATATTAAATACAATATACAAAGAAGAAAGAGAGAGAGAGAGAGAGAGAGAGAGAAACATGCCTCATAATACTCCATAATAAACAACAGAGGAAATAAATTATCCACAATTTTTATAGCCTCAGAACTCAGTATTCCAAAACACAGCACTTTGGTAAAAATATAAGACCCGTGCATTTATAACACCATTGTAGTGTTCAAAGAGGATCAGGGACCTAAAAGTGCTTAAAACCTGAAAAGCATTAAATATAAATATGTCACAGTATCTTAGTTAAATCACAGTTCAATCACTTTTGTATTACCTTGTTTAATTAATGCATACTTTAAAAACCTGCATGCCAAAAAAGCCTTATGCTGTATAATTATTATTTTTTGTATACTGTTAATTATAGTTATGATCATTTCTCCAAAATGTTGACTATCAGACCCTTGTTTCAAGAGGGAAAAGTCTTTCAGTAACTACAATAAAAGAAGTAGAACATATTTTCTTAGGATAGAATTTCTCTATAAGACTAATACCATTTGGATGGGTGATTACTTTGAAAAGCCACTTGGAGTACAAGGTAAAAAGAACCCTCTGTCCATTATCTGCCCACCTTCCTGGCAAAAGGCCATGCTTGTGGGACAGTTGATAGTGACAGTTCTCCTACCTATCCAGGTTTGTTTTGCTGAATGGTGTGGATAGGTAAGCTGAGTATGTTAAGTACACTCCCTGACATGAGGCAGATGACTTCTCAGGCTCCCAGGGAAGGGAGGAAGGAGGCTGGGAAGAGCGCCCTCGTGGGAAGACAGAAGCATCCAACAAGCAATGTTATCAAGTAGGATATACCAACAATCTTCTTCCCCAGCTTACAACTGAATCTTCAGTAAAATCTTCATAGCTCACTAATTGTTGACTTAAACGTTTGGGGCGAAGGGCAGCAAAGGCATGTGAGAAGCATAGCTGAGGCTGAGCAAAAGAAGTCCAGTGTGTCCAGGATGTCATGGAACTGGAAACCAAGGATGGCTGTTACATTTAGTAGTGGTTTTTATAAAAATACAATCAGATATGAATACAAGAGCTCTCATATTTATAATAATGATGATGATGATGATGATGATGATGATGCCTTCAATATCTCTTTTTCTATAGCATTTCCATATAAAGGTCTTTCTCTTTAACTGCCATAAAGGAAGACAGAGGAGACGTGAGGGAGTCAGAAAAATAAATAGGATCATTGGACCGAGTATGGTCAGTTAGTGCCTGGCAGTGATGGCCATGCCCTTCTGTTTGCCCTAAATCACAAGCACTGGAAGACTACAATCTACATTTCCTAGACCCCCTTAGATCTACGCACGTGGATAAGATAGAGGCTCTGAGGGTGAGCTTTGAAGGTAAGCAGAAGTGGAGGCATTCTTCAGAGGCCGCAAGGGTCTGAACTCCAGGGTGCACCTTTTGTCACCTGCCTGTGTCACGGGGAGGGGCGTGGCAGCTTGGGAGTTTCCCTGACTTCCGGATCACAGCTATCACGATGGCCCCAGATTTCTGCTTCGGCAGCCATTTGAATAATTTTATAAGCATCTAATTTCCTCTATTAAATCTTGTGTTGCCTGAAGTAACTACCTATCAGAGATCTCTTTCCCACACTGAATCTAGAATGGTATCATGACATATTAGATGAACCCCACTCATAACTCTCTAGATTTAAACAGTCAATGGTGTAATTTGTAATCAGCATGATCTCTCTCCAAACTGTTCTGTCAAAGGAAGAACAGCAACTTTCTTCTTGCTATCTTAATTTATTCAATTCTGTTAGTGTTTAGAAAACACCCACAAGGCGATAGGACTACTTATTCAATTTATGAAAAACTTTACCACCATGGGGTAGGCAATCGCACATTTGAAAAGATTCAATCACCATCAATAAAACAGGGCAGCAGCCATTAAAAAAGGTGAAATTGAATAGAACTTCCTCAGAAAGCAACTGAAATGAGCTTTGTGCTGTGTCCTAAAGGTCAGTGTGTAGACACCTTAACAAAGCAGCTCATTTGGGTCAATTTCTTTACCCATCTCCAGCAAGGCATGCCCAAATCATGTTGCTTCTGACATTCCCTTTTTCACATCATTTATCTGTTTTGAAGTCCCCATCCAACCCCCAGGCACCTTTACCTACATGCCTAATACCCTTAAGAGGCCAGATGAAATGCTACTTCCTCCAGGAAGATTTCCCTGACCCACTGGTTTTTCCTTCACTTGTTTTGTAATTCTCACACCTATCCCATATCCCATTCTTTCTGATACAGCACATTTATTCCTTTGATATTTTTCTGGATATAGAAACACATTGTACTTCCCTGAAATCTATCCAGACTATAAACTCAAGATGGTAAGGGCTGGATTTTTTGGATTGGGGTTTTTTGTTTGTTTGCTTGGTCATTTTGTCATTGCTCGCTCTCTAGCACCTAGCACAGTACTTGGTATTTGGTAGGCTCTTGATAAATATTTGCTAAAAAAATAAATTGTGTTAGCAATAGATATTGGTCCATCAAAAATCTGTGCACCCCTGTCCATAATACAGAGCTGTTCAGGGGACACCCCTTGCATTTGTAGTGGCCACAAGTCTATTTTTTACCAGTAGAATATAAGCAGAAGTGAGCTATGTCCTTATTGGGCTGGAGCAGTAGAAACAGGTCCCTTTCCCCTTTCCACAGCTAGAGATGCAAACGTCCAAGGCCCTACGTATTAAGGGAGCCACAGGACAAAGCCTAGATCCTCAACTTACCACTCAGGAAAAAAAAAAAAAAAAAGACTGTTTTTCCATTGCGAAAACACATCCTGAAAACTCACTTAAGTGAGAAATTAAAATGTATTGTATTATCCCCACGTAGAAGTTCTATTCAGAATAGCTAAACACTGGAAACAACCCAAATGTTTATTAACTAGCAAGTGGATAAATACGCATCTAATGGACTATTACTCAGCAATACAAAGGAATGGCACATGCAACAACATGGATGAATCTCAAAAAGCATCATGCTAAGTAGAAGGCAGACACAAAAAAGTATATATACCAAATAAGCCCATGAGCACATTAATTAGTATAATATTAACTTTAATACAATATTAATATAGTGCTCTGGAAAAGACAAAACTATAGGAACAGAAGCCAAAGCACTAGCTGTCAGTCTCTGAGGGTGAAGAGGATTCGCTTTAAAGGATCACAAGGAAACTTCGTGGAGTGACAGAAATGTTCTATATCTTAATGGTAATAGTGAGTACACAGCTGTAAACATTTGTCAACCTTCATTGAACTGTACACTTTAAAAGGGTGAATTTTACTATATATAAATTATTCCTCAATAAACCTGATTTTTTAAAAAATCTCCTGTGTTAAAGACAGAATTTTGGAGTTTATGTGATACACCATCAAATATGTTGGTGTCATCCTAACTAATACACGGATGGAAGAAGAATGAAGTCCAGTGCCCTACCAGGGCCTACTTTAGCATGCTCCAGGAAGCCCTGTGTGTTGCTGAGCTCATAATAAGTGCTCAGGAAAAACATGTCGAAGTAAATTTAATTTTCCTCCCACAATTTTTACATTCTGTGGTTTGCCTAAAATCATTTATATATTCATTCATCCATTGCCTCCTTTCACTGCACACCATAAAACAAAAGCTGCCAAGCCCGGAACTCTGCAAACACATTTTTCAAATACTTTCCATGCAAGCAATCAGGCATTGGCCTGTTTTATTCATAAGACGATTTTTCTTTCTAGCTGCTGGAGCACTTAAACATTTAATATCCATAAAACTGCTCTAATTTTTTAAGAACACAAATGGGGATTCCATTGCACTGAATATGGAATTATTTGGTGTCATAGCAACAAGCCTCATTGTGCCAGTCAGAATTCTCTCACTGAGGGTAGTTCTCAAACAGTCTGACCTTCTTGGTCATCCTTCTTCCTCACAGATTTAGAATCCTAGGCTTCTAAGACTCACTGCCCTTCCACCTTGAAATTATCTTTTTTCTACCTTGAGAGGAGTTAATACCCCTAGCATTTTATTAAATCTTTTCCCTGAAGTTAACCAAAACAAATGAAAGTGCCCTGGGAAAAAAGAATTTAAGAAGCAGATTCTCTATTTAGTATGATTTTCTAGAAAGATTTGCCCACCAATATGCAGCTAAAATATTAAAGGAGCTTAAAGAGCAGATGGTGAAGGCTTTAGAGTCAGTCAGATGTGCACTGGAATTGCAACTCGTATACTTGCTAGTTCTGGGAAATGGACATGTAATTTAAGCTCTCTGAGTCTCAGTTTTTTCATCCATAATAATGATATGAGGAGCTCCTGGGTGGCATAGTCGGTTGAACATCAGACTCTTGATTTTGGCTCAGGCGGTGATCTCAGGGTCATGAGATCAATCAAACCCCACATCAGGCTCTGCACTTAGCTCAAAGCCTGCTTAAGGCTCTCTCTCCCTCTCCCTCTGCCCCTCTCTCCATGCTCACTCTCTCCATCTCCCTCTCTTTCTCTCTTAATAAATATTTTTTAAAAAATGGTATGAGAAACCAACTGACAACAAGGGGTTAAAGGATTAAGCTGCATTGACAAATAAGATGAGGCAGAAGAATTTAAGGAAGTGAATTTTTTCGAGGGAAGAATATCAAAGGGCAAAAAACATTAGGCCACTCTTGCATCTCAGAGTTAAGAATGGTCTAGAAGCGAAACCATTTCCAAATTTGAAACAATTTGTTGTGATTTAAGGAGAAGTGAATGAAAGAGTAGGCATGAGCCCCATGTGGTCAGGAACACTATTCTTTTTATGGTTAGCCTCAGCCTGGCACATGGTAGGTGATCAAAGTCACTGAATGTTGAATGAAAACCTGGATTCTGGACTCAACCTCTTTATAACAGTTGTTACTGCCCCGGTGGGACTTGGTTTCCTCGTATATAAAGAGATTATCTGAAATGGTACTTCTAGCTCTGAAATGTAATAGTTTATAGCTCCTAAAAGTGAACAGGGCCTTAAGGGTCGTCTGGTTAATACTGCTCCTGCTGTCTCTATTTCCACCCCTGGCAGAAGGGCACTTAAACCTTCCATGATGGATTGTTGCCCATCATTTCGATGGAATAGATGTAAATGACATTGGGTGATATTTCTGTGTCTCCTCTTACATACCATTAATAATTCCCTACGTTATAAAAAATGTGCAGTGCCTACTAACTAAAATGTCAAAATTGACATGCCGAGATTACAGTTACTCTAAGAACAGAGTCAAATACCTCGGAAAGAACATTTGTATTCTAGGGTCGGCTGCAGTCTTAGAGATGCTGCACAGTGCCTTGACATTATCAGAGGCATGTGGAAGTAAAATCTGTCTCTCAAGACATACTTTTCCTCTGACCAGACAATTAATGAGAGAGGCTATTAAAGCTAATCTCAGGTTGTTAGCATTTGAAAAGGAGCTCCCTGAAAAATGGGCTAAGAAAGAAGACATTAAAATAGACGAACCAAATTTGGTGATGGCGCATTTCCCCACTTTGGATGGATGATGGACGGATAATGTGAACAGATGATGGATGAGTCAGTAATGTAGACAAATGGCAGCGAGAGAAAGCATAGTGACATTCCTGGGGACTTGGACTGACACACCAGAGCACAATTGCTTTGCAGACAAATTAAGCATTCAGTCATTCATAGGACCAGAGAAATGTAATCTGTAATCTGTAATTTTTAAAGAGGTATTTAGTACTAATTAAACAAAAGGTGCCCTTCTCACCTTCCCCCATAACAAAATCCCTTTCTTAAATCCTTATGACAAAAGGGTTAATGGAAAGTTTAGTTAAAATCACTAAAATTTGGCAGTTGAGTGATTGTAAGATAGCATGGTTTAAGAGGGTGACGTGGGGGCTAGAGGACAGGGAACAGGACAGACAGGGCAAAATAGGTATTTTAGTCAGGCTAGGATGGACTCTGCTGGGTAACAAACTGCATAATCACACATGAAACTTTTTTTTCTTGCAAACATCTGTTTCAGGACTGAGGACTTTTCCAGGGCATCTGGATCTCTATGCAGCAACTTTGTAATCCAGGATTCTTGGATCTGATGGCTCTGTCATCTCAAATTAGAGATTTCTCAGTCCTTGGAACAGAAAAAGAGATTATAGAGAACTAACCATTGCTCAGCACCACACAGAACAACTTTGGAGAGACCAAGACACCCTGGCCCCCAAACCGTCTAACTGAGAAGGTGTCCCCTCCCTGGATTCAGCTCCATCACCACACAGGATCCTGTGGCCCTAACTCCTCCTGCAATGTAGAAAATTAGATCAGCCTATATGAAGATTTTATATGCGGACACTTGAATTTTAATTGAAGGGAAAAGACACAGCCCACTCATGGAGCTTAGCATGAGGGTAAAGAGGGAAGAGGCAACTGATATTGGGGACCAATGTAACAGGTATGAATTACTACACTAATTCCTAGAATAGTTGAGGTCCTGGAAAGAGCCAGACCTCTATTCATCTGGAGGGCAACCCCATCGAGTGAGCTGCTGCCCTGACATGTGCTCTTTCCCCTTCAGCCAGGCCTCACAGCTGGTACTCTCAATCCTTATGTCAGGCTCCAGTGCAGATGTGGCCCCTAGGGGAAGGATGCCTGAAGACCCAAAATCCTCCGTGCTGGCTCAGGAGCCAGGTAAAGCCAGCACTGGAGTTTACCTAGTAAATGCTTAGCACAGAGCTAGCAGATGCTGTTCCCAAAACGAGAGCTCACGTGGAAAGCTCTCATTTTACATGAACTAACCCTTCATCCTCTTAACAATATAAGATGTGCAACTAGCAGCCAAACTCACTATACTATTGTTCCAGAACATTCAGGCCCCCCGGCAAGTGTCCTAAATCATCTCCCAATTGGTCTCACTTGTCCCCCAAAGACTCCCAGTGACTGCAGAGCTGCTGCTGAGCCCCATCTCTGACTGGGGTGCCTGTCTCTTGCTGAAAAAGCTCCTTACTGTTGACCATTTAATTTTCATTAAAAAAACCTATAACCTCTTTTCTGTGTTGGGGGTCCCTAAGGCCACCCCCAGGTTCAGTGATTTACAAGGAGAACTTCTCACATTCTCAGAATAAAGTCATACTCGTGACTCTGATTTACTACAGTGAAAGGATACAAAGCCAAACCAGCAAAGGGAAAATGTGCATGGGGTGAAGTCCAGAGGAAACCAGGCACAAGCTTCCAAGAGTCTTCTACTTGTAGAGTCACACAGGACAGTTTAATTCTTCCAGCATGGAATTACAACAACACATGTGAAATGCTATTTACCAGGGAAATCATTAGAGAATCGATGTCCAGGGCTTTGACTGGGGGCTGTCACACAGGTACACTGTACCTCGTATGTATCAGAACCAAGTCTCCCAGAAGGAAAACAGGGGTTCAGCATAAATCACATGGGTTGTAAAAATGGTTGAGGCACAGTGAGCCACTCTGATCAGTTCTGGAAATGATGGGACCCCTCTTAAAACCCAAGTTTCCAGATACCAGCCAACAGCCAATCCTGCAAGCAGACCTTTCTAAGGATAGCAGTCAGACTTGGATGCTCTATCTTTTCTACACACTTGCCTGTCTACCAGGCACAATACTAAAGAATGAGTTACAGATATTTATTTTTTAAGTATCTACTATGTGCCAGCCTTAGTTCCAAACACTGGATACGCAGAAAAAAAGGGGAAAAAGGCAGACAGAAGTCCTTCCCTCACAGAGGTTTCACTATCTAGTAAGGGAAATAGACTTCAAGGAAACTAATAAATACATAATAAAAAGTGTCTTGTCAGGGAGACGAAAATGTTCTGAAGCAAACTAAAGCAGGGTGAGGAAATGAAGATGACAGAAAAGGCACTCCAGAGGAAGTAGTCAGGAAGAGCCTTGGTTCCCAGGGCACATTTAAGCAGAGACCTGAGTGAAAAGAGGGGGCGAGTCATGTGACTCTTGGGGGAAGAGCTTTCCAGGCAGGGGGAAGGGAGTGCCAAGTCCTTGAGATGGGGATGTGTTTGGTGTGTGTGGAGTAGCAGCAGAGAGACCAGGATGGCTGAAACTTATGAAACTGAACATCCAAAGAACAAATAATCTACTCAAGAAATGGCAGAAGACATGAACAGATATTTCTCCAAAGAAGACATACAAATGGCCAATAGACACATGAAAAAATGCTCAACATCACTCGGCATCAGGGAAATAGAAATCAAAACCACAATGAGATACCACCTCACACCAGTCAGAATGGCTAAAATTAACAAGACAGGAAACAACAAATGTTGGCGAGGATGCAGAGAAAGGAGAACCCTCTTACACTGTTGGTGGGAATGCAAACTAGTGCAGCCACTCTGGAAAATGGTATGGAGGTTCTTCAAGAAGTTGAAAATAGAACTACCCTATGACCCAGCAATTGTACTACTAGGTATTTACTCCAAAGATACAAATGTAGTGATCCAAAGGGGCACCTGCACCCCAATGTTTATAGCAGCAATGTCCACAATAGCCAAACTGTGGAAAGAGCCCAGATGTCCATTGACAGATGAATGGATAAAAAAGATGCGGTATATGTATACAATGGAATATTACTCAGCCATCAGAAAGGATGAATGCTTAACATTTGCATCAAAGTGGATGGAACTAGAGGGTATGATGCTGAGTGAAATAAGTTAACCAGAAAGACAATTATCATATGATTTCACTCATATGTGAAACAGCACTGTAGGGGAAGGGAGGGGAAAACAGAAAGGGAAGTCATCAGAGAGGGAGACAAACCATGAGAGACTCTTAACTATAGGAAACAAACTGAGGGTTGCTGGAGGGGAGGTCAGTGGGGGGATGGGGTAATTGGGTGATGGGCATTAAGGAGGGCACATGATGTGATGAGCACTGGGTGTTATATGAAACTGATGAATTATTAACAATGCATCTGAAACTAATGGTGTACTATAGGTTGGCTAATTGAATTTAAATTTAAAAAAAGGAATGAGGAAATTTTTGAAAGTGATAGACATGTTCATTGTTTGATCATGGTGATGGTTGCATAGGTATACGTGTATGGCAAATTAACCAAATTGTACATTTCAAATTTGTGCAACTTGTTGTATGGCAATTATATCTCAATAAAGCTGTTAAGAAGGAGAAGGTAAAGGAAGAGGGGATGGCAAGTGTACCTAGTGCAAGAAGAAGAGACAGGATGAAAGGATGTCTACCTGTTACCTACCTGATTCCTGACTGAACAGCACGGTGCAACCACCTTCGCCATTGTTCAACTGTCTAGATGCCTTCACGTTGCCAGCTTCTGAAACACATCCTCATTACCTGCTCCAAACTTTGGAAACTAATTTGAATGTTCAGATACCAATCTTCCTAAATGTAGCTCAACCAGCTGGCCACAGAGTCCCTTCCCAACTACTAGTAAGGAAGTATAGTTTAAATATGTATGAGACTGCATATGAAAAACTACTTAGTATCGATTGTCATTAAGGAAATGCAAATTTGAACAACAGATACTACCACACATTTATTAGAATGGGAAAAATCAAAAAAACTGGCAAGGAGGTAGGGCAACAGGATCTCTCTTTCATTGCTGGTGGAAATGCAAAATGGTATAGCCAATTTGGAAGATAGATTTTTAGTTTCTTACAAAGCTAAACATAGTCTTACCATACGATCCAACATTTGCACCACTTGGTATTTACCCAACTGATTTGAAAACTTAGATCCACACAAAAAACAGCATACAAATGTTTATAGCAGCTTTATTCATAATTTTCCAAAACTGGAAGCAACCAAGATGTCCACGAGTAGGTGAATGGATAAACAAACTATGGTACATTCATACAAAAGAATGCTATTCAGCAATCAGAAAGAATGAGTTATGAAGCCACACAAGTACATGGATGAATCTTAAATGCATACTAAGTGAAAGAAGCCAGTTTGAAAGGCTGTATATTGTATAATTCTATTTATATGACATTCTAGAAAAAGCAAAACTATAGAGGTGATAAACACATCAGCCATTGCCAGGGGTTTAGGGGCAGTGGGGAGGATACAGTTGAATAGGTGAATCACAGGGCATTGTTTTAGGATGGTCAGACTACTTTGTATGATATTGTACAATGCATTCATCAAAACTCATAGAACTTTAAGGCACAAAGAGTTAACTTTAATGGGGGCAACTGGGTGGCTCAGTCATTAAACATCTGTCTTCGGCTCAGGTCATGATCCCAGGGTCCTGGGATCGAGTCCCACATCAGGCTCCCTGCTTGGTGGGAAGCCTGCTTCTCCCTCTCCCACTCCCCCTGCTTGTGTTCCTGCTCTCGCTATCTCTCTCTCTGTCAAATAAATAACTAAAATCTTAAAAAACAAAAGAGTTAACTTTAATGTATGCAAATAAAAGAATAATAATGTAAGATACCAACGGATATGTGGATAGAATGCAGATGTGACAAAAAAAAAAAACTATATTACAAATGGGTGAAAAAATTTCACTGAAGGAGATGGAGGGAAAGGTGTTGACCTAAGTATCTTTGGAAACGATGGAGTATGTAAGACTAAAGGCAAAAGGAACTGCACAAAGTAATGTACTCTCACTGATAAATGTGTTCCCACAGAGGTACAAGATGAGCACTGAGTAATGTAAAGAATTGATAATTCACTCTATTTGTACACCTGAAACTAATACACACTGTATGTTAATTATACTGGAATTTAAAATATATATTTTTTAAAATATTAACAATTCTGAATCCACTATACGTTGTCTGCTGGAACTGAACCAATAAGGAAATGAATGAAGGGTGGTGGGAGCCCAGTATCTCCCTGTTGGAGTGGGAGGTTACAGATAAGCCAAGAGAGAAGGCTAGAATGATCCATATGGTAATAGATTAGCAGGAGACATTAGTGCAAATTCATATTTAGATTAATATACCTATAGATGGTTACATACAAAATATTTATAGATATGTGTATATAAACAGGTTAGTATACACACATATATGCCATTGCTTTGTCAGCTGAGCTGACCTAGAAGCCACACAACCCTGGTAGCAATGACCACACCCAACATCCAGATCTTGGTTCCTAGGATCAGTGTCCAATAAAAAGATCTGGACTTCCTGGAGAAATAGTTGATTCTAGGTCTGGGTCAGAAAATATAGAAGATGAGTATCTTGTAGTGCCAGAAAGTAAGTAAATACTTAAAAAAGAAAAGAGAAGGGAAGGGAAGAGAAAGGAAGGAAAGGGAAGGGAAGGGAAGGGAAGAGAAGGGAAGGAAAAAGAAGCCCACAATGATGAAAGTATGTCAAAATAGCACATGAGCCAGCAGGGAGAACAATAAAATAAATAAAGCAGTATTCAGTTATAACCCAAAATATGAAAGAAATGTCTATGCATCCATAGGATATAAACACAAGATTAAATAAATTAATAAATGTAGAGAGTAGACAAATCTCCCATGCAGACTCATTCCAAATAATTTATATACATACTTTGCTCACAAGAAGGTAGAAGGTAACTCCCACTCTTGAAGTATGGGAGTTTTTTTCTTTAAAAGTAGTGACTTCCTTTCAAAGAAGACAGTACAGAAAGGAAGGAGAAAAAAGAGTAACTCTACAGTGAAACCTAACAAACGCTATTTCCTCCACATGATCAAGGTCAACATTGACAGTAATAAATCGTGTTGATAACATGTACCCTTGATATGAGGTGACAAGAATGGCATCTTACCTCTGTGGTCTGCCTCCCAAAGACCCAAAATCCCAATCTAATCATGAGAGAAACATCAGAAAAATCCCAGTTGAGAGACATTCTACAATATATATGACCAGTACTCTTCAAAACTTTTAAGCTCATCAAAAACAAGAAAATTCTGAGAAAATGTCACAGCTGAGAAGAGCCTAAAGAGACACAATAGTGTTCTGGGTGGGATCCCGGAACAAACAAACAAACAAACAAACAAAAATATTAGGTAAAACTAGGGAAATTTGAATAAATATGGGCCTTATGATAATTTATCAATATTTCTTCATTAATTGTGAAAAACACACTCTAATGAGTAAAGTGATAACAACAGAGGAAACTGAGCATGGGGCATATACAAACTCTCTGTACTAGCTTCCCAATTTTTCTGGAATTCTCAAACTACTATAAAAAATGTACTCTAGCAAATCTTGTGACTCTGGAGTCGGATAGAGTTGGGTTGAATGTCACATTTGTGAGACCTTAGGCAAAATACTTAACATCTCTGCACCTCAGCTTCCCCAATGTTGTGGAATGTATGAATGCAACCACATCCTCTCTATAAGCATCTCCATAGAGCTGATGCCCCCATATACACCCTTTCCCTTCCTTTTCTATGCAAAATAACAATTACAGAGAGCCTGGCAGGGAGTTTGAAGGCCATACTCATCTGGCTCACTTCCGGTTAGCTTCTGGCCTCTTTCCAGAACTCAGACAGGATGGGTGTCTTCTTTATATGTGAAAGCCTAACAATAGTGAAGCAAAGAACATCAGAAATGCGTTTACTGGATTTTCCTGGACTGGGTCCTACACTTTGGGTAAAGGATTCCTTACAAGTAGGTCCATGGTCCCCTAACGCCTCCAGAAAATGGCCAGGTGGTTTCCCCTAACCTAACACCCTCAGTCCCCTCTCTGGCCTCTGGAATTCCTGGCCATGTATGTCCCATCCAGCTCTTCCATCTTGACCTAAAAGTCTGTATCTAAAAGCTCAGTGTGTAATGAGTTTATCTCTAACATGTCAGATAACTCGAGACATGGCATGATGAAGGCCACAGCTGGCCAATCTTTTGCTTTTTCTTTTTGTTCTTTTCCTCCCCTTTATCACCCCACCAATATTTAGCCATAGCTAGCATCCAAAGAGAACCCAACGTGGAATTTTCATTTGAAAGAACTGCAACAAGGAGAGACAACGAAATAAAGTCAATGGAGTGATGGTTTCTTTAATTTGTCTTACTGTTTGTATTTAACAAATACTAATATAATGTTTACTACATACATTATAAATATTAATTCATTTTCATTATGACCTCATAAACAATGTTAAGGCCTCATAAAAATTAATTCAATAATCTTCACTATGATTACTTGCAATTTTACAAGTGAGGCAACTGAAACACAGAAAGTTTCAATAACTGTCCCCAGGATCAGAGCTAAGGAGTGGCCAAGAAGAGCTGAGGGTTCAAACCTGGGCAATCTATCCCCCTGGTCCAGAGGCTATGTGACAACAGAGACAGACACTTCACACAGTTTTTATTTTATTAGATTTAATACTCACAGAAACCCTTTAAGTTTACTATTCACACACACACACACACACACACACACACACACATGCACACACCCTAATAGATGGACCTTGACCAAATTCAATGTTTGCCTAGGAAGGAATGGGATAGACAGGGAGACAGAGTTGCAGGGATATTGGATGCATCAAAGATGCATCAAGGAAAGGGCAGAGTCTCCTAAACATTGTCCTCCCACCAGCCCCCTGACAGTGTCAGCCCCCATCCTGACAGCTCCACCAGGCCATATTCCCCTGTAGCAGGAGGCCACCTATGTCACCCTGTTCCTTTCAAGTACATCAAAAAGGACTGAAACACCCTGTCATGTTGTCCCTGGACAAAATCTAGACTTTTTCTGTAGTTTCCAGGTTCTTTGAGCCATACCAACACCTCCCAGGCCTCATGCCAGCCACCCACAAATTCCCTGTTTAAATAGTTAGGCTCCCCACTTCTACCCACAGAGAAGGTTTCCACCCCTATGGAAATGACTGGCATTTCTAATCTAGCAATCCAAGGAAGACCAATTGTTAAGAAAACCGAACAGAGCAATGCATCACAGAAGCCATACTGCTACCCTCCTATCATTTAGTATTGATGAGGGTCACTCAATTTGCATTTTTAAAGGTGTTTCTAACTCAAATTTGGCATGTTCCATTTTTCTCAGACCTTGGGGGAATCTTAGTAACAAGAAAGTTTCCTATAGGTGGTGTTTTCCTTGGTTGTAAGATTTTGCATCCTCACATGCCCTCCATCCTCTGGGCCTCACTCCTTGATTTCTGCTCCCATCTCTCAATCCTGTTGATGATTCCTGGTCAAGCATGAGCACCCCTGAGTGGACCATGGTGTGGGCTAGGTTGGAAACAAATCCATTGTCTGATGCAAACAGCATAAGACCAGTGATTCCAGTGCTACTAACAGCCCTATCTGTGGCTTTAGGCCGGTTAACTGACCTTTCATGGGGCAAGAGGTTTCTCATCAGGCAAATCAGCATAACCCAGCCCCACTCTACTTCCTTCCCTCTAAGAATCACAATGCAGTTCTCAACCGGGCAACGCTACCTCCATACAGGGCATCTGAAATTAAGTAGGCATTTTGGGGGTTATCACAACAGCTAGGGAGCATTTTAGTGGAAGGAAACCAAGGATGTCAAATGGTCTGCAGTGCCTGGAACTGTCCCTCATGATGAGAATTTCCCCACAAACACTGCTAATATTCTCTAAAAATCTCTGTTGGAGCCCCTAAAGATGGAAAGCTTCAAAGAGCTTTATAAATTCAAACATGGTAGCACTAAGTAGCTAAACTTTTGTTCAATTTTCTATTTCATTAAAAGAAATTCTATAACTGGAAAACCTCTCTTTGTGTGTGTGTGCGTGTGAGAGAGAGAGAGAGAGAAAGAGAGTGCACTTAGACAAACTAGAAAAAGCACTCATTAAATTGTGCATCTGCAGAGCCAGGCACTAACTCTAATTCTACCACGGACCCACTGCACAACCTTAGCAGCACTTGCCCTTCTCTTGGGTCACTCAGAATCCCCTGATCCCTGGATGAAATGTTTGTTCTGGTTAATTTCTAAGGGACTATGAAGCTCAACATTTCCATGACTCTAAGATCCATGAAAACCTCATCATTCTTTTTATACTTTAGTAAGCAAATGTGACCAGTGTGAGTAGATTAAATAAAGGAGTTCAAGATTGATGGGGGTTACCCTGTGTTTTTGCTATAAAGGTTAAGTCCAGTAGAATGACAGCAGTGATGGAGAGATGTCACCTGGAGGTGAGGAAGGCAGATGTCAAGGTAGCTATGTGCTGCTACTGGGGGTATTTTCAGATAACTCAGAGGCAGAGCTAAGAACATGCTGAGGCATATCCTCTCAGCTGAGTGAACTATCTGGAATCTGAGCAGGGATGTAATTGGTTGGGAAGAAAATTTGAATGCAGCCATTAATTTATTCTATAAATATTTATGAAGCACACAGTGTAGCAAGTCCTGAACTAGAAGAGTAATAGCCCCTGCCCTCAAGGTGCTCACAAGTTCCAGGAAGGACACATAAACAATTTTTAAAAACATGACAAATGCTGTCAAATACAAGGTTCCGTAGAAGAGAGGAAGCCTTACCTCAAGACAAAAGACCTTCTCAGGCCCTTGATGGACATGGGGTCACCTGGCAGGGAGGTGGTGTGGTAGCTGGAAAGAAAGGTGGGAGCGCCCTTTGAGGCAAGTGTGACAACACTAAGAGAGAGCAAGGCATGTCTGGGAGAGGACCATAAGGTAACAAGCAAGATGATGAAATGACAATGAATCAAACCCAACAAAATTGAAAACTAGAAGCAGATAGGGTTATTTTTAGATTGTCTAACTGCTGAATGAGACAGAACAGCCTATGTTCAATCTGCTTTTGAAGTGAGATAATAAATATCTAAATTGTTGAGGCCACTTTGGTTGGGTTTTCTATAACTTGGAGATAAACACATCCTAACCAATAGATAGAAGTAATACCAGACTGAAAAGAAGAAATGGCTAAAAGGAATGTTCTCTGGGAGGTGACACTTTGTAGAGACAGAAGACACAGGGTTTTTTAATGTAGCCCTCTGCACTGTTTTTGAATCATAGATATGTATTACTTTGATTTTTAAAAAAAGCAGGGATGCCTAGGTCACTCAGTGGGTTAAACATCTGACTCTTGGTTTTGATTCAGGTCATGATCTCCCCTTCATGAGATCAAGCTCCACATTGGGCTCCACTCTCAGCACAGAGTCAGCTTCAGATTCTTGCTCCCTCTGCTCCTACCCCCACTCTCTTTCTCTCTCTCTCAAATAAATAAATAAATTCTTTTTAAAAAAAGCAAATTAGGGACAAATGCTTCACGTATATAAGACCTTCTATTTGTTATGTTAAATACATTAATTTTTTAAAACCTTGTTTTTTTAATTATCTCATTTTAAACTACTTGCTAATGTTATGTATTAAAATAGAAGCCAGAATTTTGTCCATAGGATTTCATCACACATCTCATATGCTGTGACTCCCAGCTGAAGGATATTATAGCTGTATGCTCACTCTCTCGCCTCATTTGGTGGCAGCAAATGTAGAAAATGTTATTTTTACATAGAGATGGGAAATAGAGCCACATACACTAGGACAGTGGTTGTCAATCTTAACGTGTGTGAGGATCGCCTGGGAACTTGCTAAGGCAAGAAACGCAGGGTTTGGAGGCCCAGCTTTGGAGATTTTGTTTCAGGCAAAATACACATTTTTAGAAAGTCCCAAAAGGACTCAGATGCAGGTGTCCCATGGACCACACTAACCACCGCATGATTTGAGAAACACTGTGCTAAAGGGTCTGTGAGGAAAACAGTTGCCATCACATGGCCTGGATTGACCATTCTCCCACCTGCCCCCAGCAATGCACTCATCTGTGCATGCAGTAAATGTTTGTTGTGCACATACAGTATGCTCATCACTGAAAACACAGAGCTGATTAAGACAGCACTCTGGCCCTTAGAGACTTAACAGCACAGCTGGAAAGAAAACTCATGAATGGAATTATTCTTAAGATTCTTTTTTTTTTTTTCAGCTCTACTTAGGTATAATTGACAAGTAACACTGTAAGATATTTGAAGTATACACTGTGATGATTTGACATATGTATACACCATAAGAAGATTTCCCCCATCCAGTTAATGGGGTAAGGGTGAGAACATTTCATTTCTATTCTCTTAGCAAATTTCAATTATACAAAACAGTGTTATCAACTATGGTCAACATCCTCAGACCTTAGCTATCTTATAGCTGAAAGTCTGTACCACTTTACCAACCTCTCCCTCGTTCCCCCACACCCAAGTGCCTGGCAACCACTTTTATAATCTCTAAAATTCACTGTGAATTGTGTAAGACTGGTGAATCACAGACCTGTACCTCTGAAACAAATAATACATTATATGTTAAAAAAAAAAAAAAGAAGAAGATAGCAGGAGGGGAAGAATGAAGGGGGGGAAATCGGAGGGGGAGACGAACCATGAGAGACTATGGACTCTGAACACAAACTGAGGGTTCTAGAGGGGAGAAGGGTCGGGGGATAGGTTGGCCTGGTGGTGGGTATTAAGGAGGGCACATTCTGCATGGAGCACTGGGTGTTATGTGCAAACAATGAATCATGGAACACTACATCAAAAACTAATGATGTAATGTATGGTGATTAACATAACATAATAATAAAAAATAAATAAAAAGGGGAAAATTAAAGAAAAAAAATTCTAAAATCTTTTCTACGTTTCTAAAATTCTGCTGTTCAGAGCAGAACTCCTCAGAGATGTCACTTCAGAAAAATTCTTCTACCACTAGGTAGACTGACATCAAGGTAGACCCATGGAGAAAGCCTGGACCTTGTCTCTGCTAGTAGAGAGGATCTTGCCTCTTGAGCTGTATCCTTCATTTATCCTACACACACACACACACACACACACACACACACACACACACACTTTTTCTGGGGTTGGTTCTCTCTCTTTTTTTTTTTTAAGATGTTTTTATTTATTTGAGAGTGAGCAAGAAAGAGAGCATGAGCGGGGGGAGGGGCAGAGGGAGAGGGAGAAGCAAACTCCCTGCCGAGCAAGGCGTCCAATGCAGGGCTAGTTCCCAGGGACGACTGAGCCTCCCAGGCACCCCTAGGGTTGGTTCTCTTTATATAACTTCTGTGTATAAGTGTTTTGCCTGGGACTCAGATAGTGTCTAAACATGGACAAGGAGCAAGCACTCAAATAAATCCCAGTGTGTTTTGACATTTTAAACATTTTGGAGAATTCAATCAGACAAGATTTGCTGCAACCTTACCAAGACATCCTGTGATATTAGATGAGTGCTCCTTTGGGTTCTAGTGGTCTTCATATCCTATGTATGGACCAAGTCAGCTGGAGATGTTCCCACCTTAGCCAGGCATCTGGATGTGCATGTGTCATGCCAGCAGACAAGCAGATAGGTTGGCATTGCTTTCTTCATAAGCAGAAACCAAGTTTATATTTGGTTCCAGAAAGAAGCAAATATGTTTATGCTCCTGGTTACACTTTAAAATTAATTTTCCTTCTAATTCTTCCAACCCAAGTCTCACATTTAAGGATTTATTCATCCCCCGCTCTCCATTAATCAGATGCATGAAGCAATAAACAAAGTTCAGATGATGAAGCATCATTGCTTTAATTAAAACCACCTTTCTCAGTACACATCAAGGCTGTCCTCGTGGAACTGGCAGTTTCTAAAATGTACTTCCCCAATTTAAGAAAGGGCCCTCTTGACTACAAGAAGAGTCCTACTGGTTCCTTACAACATATTAATTTTTTCAGGCACTAAACATTTTATTGAGTGTCAACTATGCCCAACACTTTGCTCATTTCACTATTCTCATTATCTCACCTGTACTGTGAGAGATTTAAAATGTCAACAACCATCCATTGTTACAGGTAACTGTTAAAAACAGTGGAAACTGACAAATGCAAAGCTAATGTGGCATGATCTTTTCATACTGTGCTTTGTGATGGCAGAACCTGTCAAACCATAATCTCCAGTGCCAACCCCCACCCCTGGGCCACAGCATAACTTTATGAAATAATACCTCGTGGACAGAATTGGTATCATGACTCTCCAACGTTAGTATTATAATAAGGCTTTGTTTTTTCAGATTCCAGACAATTCTACTAAGGCACACTTTTATTATCTTTTCATCTTGTCTTTCAGATCTATTGCACATATTCTGGCAAATAAGTGTACAATCTCATCTTTAAAATAAGTTACAATGTGGGAGTGAGTCTCTTGAGTATGAAAATATTATCATTGACAAGATCATTTTTTTCAAAGGAAATATGAGACTTATGTATCACCACATTAAATTAAGCGAAGTCAACCAGACCTCATGCAAAAAGTAGATCCTAAAAGCAGTTACTGCATTTGGGCTAGTGGGAAATGATGAGTCTTTCTGGGAATGATATTAGAAGAGTAGTAGAGAAAATCATTTTCAAAGTATTTATCCCTCCAACTCTGTTTGAGGCATCGGCTTAGAGAATCAGGTCAGAGGGGGAAAAAAATCATTTCCCTTGAAGATGTTTGAAAATCAGCATTTCCTAAACTAATCTCTCTGCAATAATAATCTTAAGAGATATTCGGTGATTTCAAAAAGTTCCCTGACCAAGTATAATTGAGGAGTCTTTATACCACAATCTCCTCTTAGAAATTCCCAGTGAATCTCAGAATCACCAGGGTTTAGAAGTCCTGTTGTAGACAGCCTTTGAATTTTGCCTAAACTACAGTTCCCCAGATAGCATGCTAGGTTATGGAAGGAGGATGGTTAAAACCTTGGAAAGTATTCTGTTCTCCATCCAGATGCTCCAAACATCTAGATAATGGGCTGAATTTTTCACTTTTGGATGATGTTTAATCCTTGTGCAAATAAGCCAGGGCAATGGTATAAATAAACAGGAAGACCAATATACGCTATTGTTGGTAAAACATTCTATACATGGTTCTTTAGTAAAATATTATTGGTTTTTACGAAATGCCTTTGAAGAGAACACAAAATTTTGTTTTCAAATACAAGTATTTCCTATTACTTTTCATGCACTTCCCCAAGATTTCATCCTTACCTGGCTCCATCACTCTTCTTCTTGGGAACTCTCAGAAAGAGAAAATTGACAGCCTGGAGAAGGCAGCCGTGGAAATCCTGCTAAAACAAAATGGGAGTAAAACCTCCCAAGAAGCAATTCATCTCTGCTAGAGAGTTCCATGTTCAGTGGAAGGAGACCAGAATAATTGATGTGGGGGCCCCAACGGACTTCCGGACTGCTTAAAATTCTTTGTCAGTGTGATGAGGAGGGTTTTCTAGAGTGTCTAAGCTTTCAAACCTGAATATAGTTTTAAGGTCAAGTAAGAAAGACCATGCCTTTCAGCCAAAAATAAAAAATTTATAAATTTCCTCAAGCTAAAATCAGTGTTGTCACCCAGCCTACAAATCGAATTCAGTCAGTTACAGCCTCACACTTTCTGCCAGACTATTCAGTAAAGACCTTCACAAAAGGATATCCATGTGGGAATATTCATGACCTCAGAGACTAGAAAAATCTGTTCTAAAAGTCAGAGTTGCATCCAAGTCACTATGTCTTTAGGCAGTCACTATAACTCTTGAGGCCTTAATTTCCTCGTCTGTGTGAGGGGTGAGAGGAAATTGCTATTGAATGATTATGCACTTATTATACAGTAAAAGCGTTCTTAACTGTCTTGCTTGTAATCAGCTTGCGGGTATAAATTGATACTCTCTATTAGCTCTAGAAAAAGTGTGGATGGATTCCTACAGCAAGCCATAGCATACCAAGAATATTTGAGTACTCCAGCCTCACGCTTGGCTATATACTGAGCTCTGCTTGTTTAAAAACCTATTTATCCCAATTGCGATTATGATTACAATTATAGCCTTTAATTTTCACCTTATACTAGAAAGTGGAAAAAGAGAGCCGTTTCTCAGAATTTACATTAAATGCTTAGATAAGTCTCTGTAGTAAAATAAAGGTGAGGTTCTAAAACCTGTTGTTGACATTGATGTAAGACAACTATAAAAGTTGTGGTGTGAAACATAAAAACTCAGAAGAATACTTCATTCAAATGTCTTCACATGGGCCTTCAAGTTCTATTTGAAATGGCTGACTCATAAGACGTTGCAAAAGTAGTGCAGAGTATTTCCATGTACCCTGCACCCAACTCCCCAATGATAATAACACACATAATTGCGGTCTATTGTCAAGACCAGGGAATTGATGTTGGCACAATATTATTAATTCTAGACCCACTTTTTAATCCAAATTGTAAATAATAAAAGATGCATTGTGGGTATGATAAATGCAATAAAGATGAAGTGCAACTCCAATCAACAAATCCATGTCCATGTAATTAAAAGACTGTCCATATGTCAAAAAAATGGTCAGGACTAAAAGTTTTATAGCAAGTGATAAGTGGCTTTTATGTTGAAAAAAAAAAGTAATATATCTATTTATTCAACACAAGCAGGGAGAAATTTTAGAGTAGTCCACCTGATATGTGACATATTTAAGGAAGATAACAAACAACAAATGATTAATGGAGACTAAAAATTAGAAAGTGAAATTATGGATGATACAAAAATTATACTTTCCATGACAGAAACAAATGGATCTAAAGATGAGGAAGATGGAGGAGGATAAGATATATGGGATCAATATTACAGCCAAAAATTATTAATACAGTAAATGAAGATACACAGGAAATAATTTTTATGTTGAACAACCTGAGTTAACATTATTATTTTTTAATGTATTGGACCATACTATAAAAATCAGGTTACTTCTTCCAGACAATGAAAATTCTGTATTTCATTATATTAACATGCATTTATATGTTTTATCTTAAGGTTATGTATGTGTATGTATATATATAGTTTTTATAATCTGTCTTTTTTGAACTACAACTATTAGTCCCACCCAGTTGTATCAAAATACTGTTCTGTAGTATTATAATGTAGACTTTTCTATTGGGGGATGGGGAAGAAAGAAGAGAAAAAAATAGTGTATATTATCTCAGATTTCTCCAGAAGGAACTATGCTTATCACCTGGATTAGGAAAAATAAAATAATTCACTTTGAACTCACACGTGTCAATTAATGATAACCTAGACAGATTTCTCCCATAGAACTCAGTAGGACATCCTTAGTTGGGAAAAACTATTTGAAAGAGAAAAAAAGGATTAGTTTGGGGAGGTTGGGATTTGACTGTGAATAGGGTGATATATCAAAGAACAAGAGCATCTACTCTTAGAAAAACAAGATGGTTCCCACAGGTCTCATCCATGAAACAGACAGAAGCTCAAGAGGAAAGAGTGTGGCAAGCATCCCTGACATTATCCCTGATAATCTGATTATCCTGATATAAAGAACTCTTGGCTGTTTTTACTGAAAATATTTCTTTGGAAATAGTGCTATTATTTTCCCACTTTAATTTCCCTAAAGTTCCTTTTGAAATGCTAACCCATCTAAGCTGTGCTAAAAGAAAAAAAAAAAAAAAAGGTTTTTTAAAGGATAATGTTAAACAAGGTAGAAATCTTAACCTCCACTACCAGTGAATGTGACCCTACTTGGAAATAGGGTCTTTGCAGATGTAATCATGTTAAGATGAGGTCATTAGGATGGGCCCTAATTCAACAGGACAGGTGTCCTGATAAGAAGAGAGAGACACACAGAAAACTGGCCATGTGAAGACAGAGGCAAAGATTGGAGTGATGTTGCCACAAGCCAAGGAATGCCTGGGGTTACCAGATGCTAGAGGAGGCAGAAAAGATCTTTCCCTAAAGGCTGTGGATGGAGCATGGCCCTGCCAACAGCTTGAGTTTAGACTTCTAACCTCCAGAGCTATGTGAGACAATAAATTTCTGTCATTTTAAGCCACCCAGTTTGTGGCATTTTATTAAGATAGCTCTAGGAAACTAATTCAGGTCGTCTGGACAAAATTGCCATAACAGGCATCAGAGTTGATAATTCTGGGAAAAACAAGAAGCCTCCTTCAGGACCTTTCCTCAGTTTTCTTTGGGAAATCATACTTCTCATTTGATTAAGGAGAACTTTTCTCTCACAGGGGGTAAGACAATGGATTCTCCACAGTTAGTCCTAGGTTGGGTAACCATAAAATCCCATTTGCCATAGATATTTTGGGTTTATATCTCAGTCCAATGTGATTATTAATGGTGCTGCCTTTCACTTTCAAGAGTATCCCGAACTGAACAATAATATTTTTGGTCTTCTACTTGGAAGTCTAACATACTAACATTCTAGTAATCTAGTTATCTAATAATCAGAGTTAACAGCGTCCAAGCTTTGTTATCTTCCTTCTACTTCAGGGGTGGGTGGGAGAGTAAAATGGCAACAAAGGAAAATTGAAAATATTGATATTAAACAAACAAAAACTCCACAAAATGTTTGGGGTCCATGTATCTTCAACCAGTCTCCAACACATTCTCTTTCTCCATCCTTCATCTTGTACAAAAAGCATGAATATGTGGAATAGTGACCCTGAAACCATGCAAGATCTTCCATTATGCACTGAATGCATACATATGCAGACACATGAATATATACACTTAGAGGCAATCACTAGCTCCCTTTTAGGAAAGTGAGCATACCAAACGTGAAGAGGAGGACATAGAACATATACATAGGGCTTAAAGACTATGAATATACAAAGTGCACACCCAGATAGCCACAAAACAGGCACATTGCCAGTTTCCAGAGGCCATCTGTCATGTCCCTCCATAATCAAAATCAATCCCTCTGCCTAGAGGTAATCAAAATCCTAACTTCTATAATAATTATTTCCTGGCTTTTATTTATGGCTTTATGACCTCTGTATGCTTTGTGTCTCTAAGAAATATAATTTAGTTTTGCCTTGTCCCTCAAACTCTCAATATAAGGAATATCTTACTTTTTTGCTCAACACTGTGTCTATGAGATCCTTGCACGTTCGGGCATGTAACTACAGTTCATGTATTTTCATAATTTGATAGATTAATCTACCCTATGACTAGAGCTTACTTTATCTGTTCATTCTACTAATAAAGGACATTCTATTATTGGTAGAGATTTCTCTTCCCATTTATAGGTATTAAGAACAGTCTGCCGCTATGAACATTTTTATACATATAGCCTTGTGTTCATTTGCAGGAATTTTGGGGGAGTGAAATTAGTCATAGGGCATGCATATTTTCAACTTCACTAAATAATTTCAATGGCAGTACTAATTTACACTTCCACCAGCAGTGTATGAGAGTTACTCTTGTTCAAGTGTCACCAACACTTGGTATTAAACTTTTTAGTATTTGCAAATGAGGTAGTTGTGTAGTGCCTTGTTTTACAGACAAGGTTAATGCCAGCCCCATTTCTTTTAAAGAACCCATTGCCAGGGCGCCTGGGTGGCTCAGTTGGTTAAGCATCTGCCTTTGGCGCAGGTCATGATCTCAGGGTCTTGGGATCGAGCCCTGCATTGGGCTCTCCGCTCAGTGGCAAGTCTTCTTCTTCCTCTCCCACTCCCTTTGTGATCTCTCTTGCACTCTCTCTCTCAAATAAGTAAATAAAATCTTTAAAAAAAAAAAAAAGAACTCATTGCCATGCCAATAGCTTTCAGAATGCCACACATCCATCACAATCAAGTTCCACCTCAACTTGGGAAAGTTCTGATCTTAACTCCATTTGAACCCCTTCAATTACTGTTTCCATCCAATTTTTCTCTTTCCCTTTCTCTCTTCCTCTGTCTCTCCTTATGTCTCAACTTTCATGATATGCATGCTGCTTCTGAATTATTTTTGTTAGCTCCAACTATGCACTTCCTCATGATAACCTCTTTCCAGAATTGCCCCTCCACTCACCCAGATGCACCATGCTCCAGGTCCTTGCATCCTCTCTAGGCCCACAGGACAGGCTAAGGCAACAGAAATTCCAGAACCACCACTTGCTAAGGGAAGAAATGACCTCACAGAAATCAGGGCTCAAAGCAGGTAAGTGACTTATTTGAGAGTCACAGAGCTTCAGAAGCCAAATAAGATTCCAGATCTCCCAGTTGCCAAGCCAGGGCTTTTTCTACTATATGACATTGGTGAAAATGATTGAAATCTATAGATTTGGTGCCACCTATGTCTCACTAAATTCCAGCCCATTGCTAAAATTATCAGAGCAAGGATGTGTTTCGAGAACTGAATTGAGTCTTTAAATATCACCAGACATCAAGGTCACTTGCTTCCATTGTTAGAGTGAACACTGATGGTGGCACTCTTATAGAAGTGTTCATCTCAAGCTGTCCTTTTCGAGGGCACTGTGCATCCTTCTGCACTGAAGCTTCATTTCAAAAACTCTAGTTGGCATTTCCATGCACATGTTTAAACTTCTAATTAAAATTTTGTTATTTTCCCTTTAGTGACTAATGTAAGAGTTGTCATTTTTATGCCATAAAACCATTCCTTTATAGACCACAAAATCAAGAAAAAAGAAAAGTAATCATCAGGAAAAAAGTTCCTTAAACAATGAACTTATGATTAGCATTATTTCAGTTAAAAACAAAACAAGCAAGTAAAAAGGAAACAATTAAAAGAAAGAAAAGAAACAGAAACCAAAGCCTGGAAATAGAAAGAACACTAGGTTTGGGCACCTGGGTGGTTCAGTCGGTTAAGCGTCTCACTCTTGATTTCAGCTCAGGTCATGACCTCTGGGTCCTGGGACTGAGCCCTGTGTTGGGCTCCACAGTCATCAGGGAGTCTGCTTCTCCCTCTGCTTCTGCCCTTTCCGCCCCCCTCTAAAAAAAGGAAAAGAAAGAGCACTAGGTTTGTAGACATAAAACTGGGGTAAGTCCCAGGCATTAATTCACTGTGCATCCTGAACAAGTCGCTTGACCTCTTCTGTCTCTGGGTTCCACATCTGTGAAATGGGCTAATGGGCACAAAGAACTCTTCTCTACAAGGAACTATTCCGTGGATTAAAGCAATAGGGCAAGTGAAGCACCTTTGGAGCTATGGGTCCTACACCCATCAGGTTTGAAGGTGGCCTTACTTTCACCATCTACCTGAGAACCATATCTGGAGCATCAGATCCCAAATTCCAAGAGAATGAAACAAGAAAAAAGTCTGTAGTAAGTAAAAATTATTTTGGTCAGAAAATAAGAAGCTAGTAACAAAAGAAAAGAAGTGAAGGAAAAATTCGGAAAAGAATCACCAAAAAAGATGGAGCATCTCTGGAACTTCAGCTGAACAGACAGTGTACACATGGGCTGTATAGACAGGTGTTTCTTGCTGGCAAAGTGACTATCACAATAATCTTTTGTTGTCACTTCTAGCTCAAGACTTCTGTCATCTACCATTTTGTAAAACACATTTTCACACGTATCTTTGAGTTTATCACAAATGTATTTTTTTCAGATATTGTGGAGGCTGGCCAGAGTTCTGGAGCCAGCTTTTCCCACAGGGGCCTGTGGGCCTGGGTAAGTCCTTTTACTTGAGTCTCTGGGTCTCATGTCTTCATCAGCCAAATGGAGATGGTGCCTGTGTAGCCTAACGCACAGGGTTTTTGTGAGAATCCAGAGATCATGTATACAGAAGAGCTCTGTAAAAATGCAAAGCCATGCATACTGTGATGATGGGCAGGGGGAGGGGTGTGGATTTTATTTTTGCGTGTTTGCAAAAGGATCCAACTCCTAAGACTTAGATTCCCCAAAAGATTCCATGTGAAACATGAAATGTCCTCTCTCTGTTCTGATGATGAGGAAAACATTGCCTTCTATTACTGTTAGAATTCCAAGGCCTTTCTTATGATGAAAAACATCATTGTAGATTGCATTTGAGTAGCTTTATACTGTTGTATTTCTGCACCAAATAACTCTCAGGCTTTTATTAACTGTTCTACTGAGTCCTATTTATCAGAGAGGCAGGTGTATTACCTGATAATACAATAAGCTCTGGTGGATGTATGAGTTGTTTTATTTTTTTATACCCGTAATCAGTTCCCAGAGCATAATAAAACAAATGGCTTATTTCTCCCCCCAACCCCCTTTAGTTAGTTCCTAGTCGTGAAGCTATAAATTATCAACCTTCAGAAATAACTGTTGCCATTTAATAAGAAATATAAAATATACTCTCATCTAACAAGGGACATGATAGATAAAAACAAACAAAGTATTCTTTAAATTTGATGACATGATGACAGATGGGTGCATGCATGCAATGTGTGTTAAAGTTAGCAGTGGGCACGACCCAGGGAAACAGTTAAAAGGACCTCATTTAGATGTCATAAAGCGGATATTACACATCATTTTTCTAAAATGCAGTTGCAGGCATCTTATCTTACCTCCTCCTGAGCTTTGCAATTCCCCAAATTGTCAAAGCCAAGAAAAGAAGCATCTTATCATCCGGATATAGAGGTATAAAAGCAGAAATGAGGGCAAACGTGTGTCATGTTGAGGACACAGAGCCCTGGTGGAGCTGCAGGGGCAGCCAGAGCTCCACCTCCGCCCAGGCTGCCCTCCTGTGCTCCTCCTGCTGCTTGCACTCTGAGCCTCTCACCATGCCTCTCCCAGGGCTCTCATGCTTCTCACAGGCTGAACCCACCCTGTTCCCTGCACAACTTCTACTCAACACAGACTCTGGTTTTGAATATTCAATATTAAAAGTTAAAAATCATTTTGATACATCCTCTTTGACAAATACCACTCATGGTTAAGTCTCTGGTTAAATGTCATTAAGTCCAAAATTTTTCCCTAAATCCTTGAGTGCCATACTTTAAAGATGCAAATGTGGTCAGCACAACTGAGATCTTATTAGAAGTGAAGAATCTCTATTGAGAAAGCAAATGAAGCTAGACATCAGAGAACAGCTAGTGTATGTAGTTCCATTTAAGTGAAATTCTAGAACGGGAAAGATTCATCTATAGTGACAGAAAGCGGATTAGTGATTGCCTGGGGCTGGGAGTGAGGAATGGGGGAATTGGCTATTAAGGGGCATGGGGAAGCTTTTTAGAGTAACGGAAATGTTCTATACCCTTGATTGTGGTAGCACTGACACAGGTGTGCACATTTGTCAAAACTCATCAAACTGTTCACTTAAAAATAGTGTATATTCTTGTATGTAAATTATACCTCAAGAAATAAAAAAAGACAGAAATGCCCAATGTCAGCTCCACCTCAGACCTACTGAATCAGAATCTGCATCTTAACTAAATGCCTAGGTGATCTGAATACTCATTGAAGTTTGGGGATCAGAGGATTAGAGAACCGGTGTTCACTTTGGGGGCACCCTGGAATCACTTGGGAAGCTTTGAGCATTACTGATGTCTGCTTCCCTCCCCCAGAGGTTGTGATAGATTTGGCAGAGGATATAGTCTCAGCATTGAGATCTTTAAAAGCTAACCAAATGACTCCCAAATGCAGCAAAATGTGAGAGCCATTCACGTAGAACAGTACTTCTCAAAGTGGGGTCCCCAAACTAGCAACAGTTGCATCATCCCCTGGGAACCTGTTAGAAATGCAAAATCACAGACTTCACCCCATCCATACCTACTGGATCAGAACCTTGGAGGTGAAGCCCAGCAATCTGTTTCCAAAAACCCATCAGACGATTCTGACACACACCAAAGTTTGAGAATTCATTGATCTAGACCTAGGAAGATGTTTTTAGGAAGCCAATTCCTTGATCTCCAATCCCTCTCCCTGAATCTGACTCAGTGTCTCCTAGGGTGTCTCTAAAAACTGTCTGCATTTGAAAATCACTGCTGTGGGTCTCATAGAAGATGGAAGCTTGCTAAAGACTTTAGAATATGATAGCCAAATTATCCCCATGTCTACATTCCCTCCTAATCACCAGCCCAGTGCTTAAAGAGGATAAAGATAAATAGGCAAAATACTATTTTGATATATTAACCAAGCCATCTTTAAAATCACTATTTCCAAGCACACTGGCTCCCTTTCCCCAACTGAGGCACTTTGAATTAATACCCCAGAAGGTAGACAATACCACAGAAAGTGGAGGAAGGAAAGGAGAGTTGGTTCTTGAGAGTTTCAAAAGCAAAGTCCTTAAATGTAAATAAAGAGAACCCAGAGCACAAATATTAGATTTCTGAATCAGACACAGGATGAATCAGAGAAGGGCTTAGAATCCCAAAGACATAAAGAAAGATTCTCCCAGTAAGGAAAGAAAAGAGGCAAAAATAAAACATTGGGTGCTTACCAATTATGGGTCCCTGTCTTAATTATCATCACTGGGCAGAGCTAGATGCTTGATAGAAACCCACAGAGATTTGGAGGATCCATAAAAGAGAGGGTCTGTGCCCCTTTCTCTGTGTTGGCTTCAGGGAGAAAGGCAAGACATCAGAGCACAGTAACTATGTGCTGGGTCTGGGCAGCTGTGACTTACAGAGTTTCACTGAGTTTCAAAAAACCCAGGATCATGAGAGACAGCAGCTTGAATCCTATGTCCCATTCAAGGGCAGTTGCTAGACATGAGGGGTCTTAAAGAAGGGTATGGAAGAAGCAGTAGCAACAACCTATGTGAATTGACAAACTCAAGACCAAATAGGATAAGTGGACATCTCAGAAGATGCCAGTCTGGGAAAAGGCCAACAAGGACCCAATGATCTCCTCTAGATGTCAGATGTAGGGACATCTCCAAGTTGACTGACATTGTCTCTGCTACCTGATGGAACAGGGGCTTATAATATAAACTGTAACACTACAGAAAAATTCAGAAAGTTCTAGAAAACTTCCTCTGAGTTGAGCACCCAAAATTGGTTCCTTTTATATAATGAATGACCCTGACTTCAAGGACAGTTGATTTGTTCAGCTCTGAATAGAAGATAATGTGTGAAAAGCCAGTAACAAGAAAACTTTGAAAAATAAAATCAAGGAAATGAAGGAAGAGATAATACCAGGTGGTGGGAAATTGTCAAATGAGTGGCAAGTTAACTAGTGAATACTGGAAGGATTTTGTGACCTCTAAAGCAAAATAGAGGTATTGACTAGTATCACAGGTAGAGTGATAAAGAAGAAAACTTCTAGGAACTAGCAAGTACACCAGCCTAGAAGAGGGTGCTGAAATACTATTCTTCAGGGCAAAGTCTAAAATGAAATGGTTGCAATATTGAGCAGATTTAAACATGTAATTAAAACATGTTGAGCTCCTATAAGTACTCAGCATATTTATGTTGTTTTTTTTTTTTTGTCACATGGAAGACCTTTACTCATTATATTTTGCAAGTCCAGTTGAATTCTACCCAAGTGTATAGAGTAGTGACCGGTGATTCTTGTTTTGTGTCTCTCCTACTGAGTTATACACTCTGGAAGAATAGTGATGTCATCAATTTCCCTTCTTGCTGTTCTTGCTGCATTGCCTCATTCTTAAATACTGGATGTGGTGTTTAGGTTTTGTACTTGGCTGAACTGGAAGTGTTGAAATTTACTAAACACAGAATATTATCTTTCCCTCTAGGGACAGGTATGAAGCACCTACTCTGGGTCAAGCACTGGGCAAGTTGTTTAACCACAGCCAGTCTTGTGAGTACATATTTTTCAATAGGCTGGCCTTCTAGAAGCTTTATATGTCACAGATTCCCCATGTTTGTTCAGTGTATAACCAGTTGTCCAAGGTAGAATCCTGAGAGTCATCTTATCCTTCTCCTTCTACCTTACCACCCAGGTAAAGTTTGTCATCAAATCCCATCAATTCTGCTTCCTAAATATCTCTGCTTTGCATCACTGCCATTTAGGTCTTTGCCATGTCTTGTGTGGGCATTTTCAGTGGCCTTCTAGCCAATGAGGCTGTCACTGGCTGCCCCTCCAACAGAGTGGTCTTTCAAATGCTTTTCTAAGCACATCATTCCATCCCTTAAAACACTTCCATCAGTCCACATAATCTGCAAAATGCAATCCAAACTGCTTAGCCTGCTAATCAAGGTCCTTCAAATTCTATAAGGTCAGTGAAAACAAGAGGTTGTGACCACCTTATTTACCGAGGCAGTGCCTGACACACAGCTGGTGTTCAATTATCTGGTAGTGTTTTTATTCCTGCACCTGCCCCAGTCTACTTTCCAGTTTCTCTCCTGCCCTCCTCTGAGTCTGTTAGTCTGTGCTCCAACCACACAGAAGTCCTTGCCATCCCCAAACAAGCCACACTTCAACATCTTCACACATTCAGTTCCCTCTGCCTAGAATGCTCGTCCCTCTAGGAGAAAGCTTGAATTCTGTGAATTAATCTGAAGGCTGAATTGTTATCACCTGGTTTCCAAGGAGGGTTGGCTTTGCTCTAATACATTCAGGAAAAATTGACAACCTCCTTCACCTGTTGCTACCGAATGGCCTCTAGATGGTTGGCCCTATAGCTTGCTCTTCATTTGGAGCCCTGTGTATCTCTCCTCAGCCATCTCAACAGATCGTGTCCCACCAGGGTGGCAGAGAGCACTATAGTCCACCCACTTTAAGGTGGGAAGACTCCCTCTCACATTTGGGTGTAGGTTACACAATGGTGAGTAGACAGCTTAATCCCCAGAGCATGAGAAAACAACTGTGCACCATGCCCAGCCGGCATCACCCACAGGAAGTAGGGAACCAAGGGTGAGGTTAGAAAAGCAGTTCTTCACTTCAGGGAATTTCAGTAAAAATGTAAGCCACTTTTGTAATCAAGATCTTCATGTATAATAAAAAGGGTAGTGTAATTATAAAAAGCATCATAAGGAAATACATATTCACTCTTCCTTATCTATATGTGTGTGTATTTTACAGCAATGCACTCCCTAGTTGTTTTCCAAATAAACAGATGCAATCATAAGGATATACTTACTAACATTTATTGAGCACTTACTATGTACCAGAAGCTTCTCTAAAGACTTCTCACCTATCAAATTACTTAATCCTCTGAACAGTTTTAAAAATTACCTACAACTGTTACATTCATTTAGCAGAACAGTTAAGAAACTTGCCCAAGATCACTCAGCTAACAAATGGCAGCGTCCATATTTGAACTCAGTTCATCTGGCTCCAGGACCTGAGAAAACATGTAATAGGTCACAGATACAGGAAAGGCTACTCCAATTTGTTATCTTATTCACATTATCCTAACAGCAACTTAAAACCTATTTACATGGTTCAAGTATGTGGCATGATTTCACTATTATGAGTTTCTAATGCATTTACCCATACAGCAATCAGGATTTTAATAAAAATTATTCCCATTCAGTGTAATAGGACGTATTGTTAACCATGATATGTCACCAACACAGCATTTTCCTAAATGAATGCTTTTGGCGCAATAGTAAAAAGTAGTAGTAAGAAGTATGTCACTTGTGCCTATATGTGGGGAAGACATTCAAATATTTAAAAACTGACAGGCATGGGCAGTGACTAGACGAAATAAACTCCTGCAGTCATCCAGAATGACCATTCTGAAACATGCCAGCCAAATGTCACTTTGAAAGGTTGTATCAACACTCAAACTTCATATACATGTTGTTGATCAGAGTGGAACCCTTTTGAAGATAAACGTAGCTTGTTTCTGAATTTGGCCATAAAGGGAGATGTTTCTGGATTATTGAAAGTTTTTGCAAATAGATGGATAAATGAGCAGAATCGTCTGAGTCTAAAATGTGAGAACAAAAAATATGTGCCTGTCATCTGTCTGAGCCCTAACAACCCACCCTTAAACTAGCCAGCTTATCTAGGCAACAATTTCCTTAAAAAATTTTTTAAATTAAAAAGAACAATAAACATAGCCACTTCTTTTTGGTTATAGCAAAACCATGAATGGGAAAGCACTAAATTGCAAAGTTTCTGTTCTGACATGTGTTATTCTCTCCCAGTCTTCACCTCCCCTCCCCCGCATTCATCTGTGTCCCAGCCATACTGGCCTCTGCATCCCTTGATATTCCAGTACCTGGAATATTCATTCATTCATTCATTCATTCATTCATTCAGACTTTCCTACGTGCTAGCACTTTTTTTTCCAAATTCACTTATCAAAAATTCTATCCATTCTTCAAGAGTCTTTCTAAATCTGAACTTTTCCAAGAACACCCTCATGATTAGATGTCAGAAATGCTCTGTCCCTCATTTGAGCATTGTTTCCCTCTTAAGTCATTCATTTCCATTGCCTTATAATTACTTGTAAACTGAATGAGAAATCTCTCCAGGCAGACTGTAGGCACCAAGAGGTCAAAGACAATATTATCTATGCCCTTTTGTCACACAGAAGGGTCTTACTCATTATATTGTAAAAGACTGAATAAAATTCTAGTGAAGTAAATAGAGCAGTGACTATCGATTCTATGCAACTTGCAAGAGGGTATATTCTGTCTCCTCAGCTACACTGTGCATTCTCCAAGAATAGTGACCATATCTTCAATTTCTCTTCTAGCCCTCATTCCCCACACATAAACAAGTGCCTAGTTTAGGACTCTATATAAAAGAAGTGAATTATGGCACTCAACTGGCCTTGAACAAAAAACAAGAAATCTGTTTCATGACTTTGTCACAGGGGAAAAAATGCCTTCAGAGATTATACGTGGTGAGAAACATTGAAAATGCACACATTCTTCTGTGATGTTAATTTCTAAGTTTCAGACATCACATCTCTGCAATGTTGACCATTGCAGAAAGTGGAATTCGTGACTTTTTTGATAACTATAAAAGTTTTCCACTGTCCACCATGAATATAAAAAGTGCTGTGCAATTTTTCAATTTCTTAGGAGCCTGAGTGAAAACAACAAAGTGGGAAACAATCAAAAAATGTAAAATTGGAATACATGCATGGATTCAGCATAACTGCAAAGAAGTTTACAAAAAGGATCAGTTCAGGGTAGTCGAAAACCAACCAAAAAATCAGGGTTAGAACTAATAATAACTCTTGCAATTCTGAAAATTTCATTGGCTCTAGACTGAAAATTTTACTTAGAATAGTACTATAAAGACAGTAATATATTAGCTGGTTTTACCTTTCCAGCATTCTTCAGGAAAACAGAGGATAAGAACCAAAGAATAAAATACCAATTAAAAAGATTAACCAAGTAAGTTGAGAAAAAAGAGCCCTCAGCTTGAACTCAGAGGGTCTGGGTTCACATCCCGCTGTTTTCACTCAGTCATGTACCTATGAACAAAGCAGTTAACCTCACTGAATCTGTCTCTTCATCTCTAAAACAGGAATATTAATAATATTCTACCTTCCTTACAGTTTGCTTTTATGATCAAGATAATTTTTGAGAAATCACACTCCAACTATAAAATCTCACAGAAATGGAAAACATTAGAATTAAAAAAAATCATAAAAGCAAATAATGAGGACTGCAACCATATTCTCTAAATGAGAGAAAATGTCCCATTTGTTCTGACAGAGCATTTTCTTCTTTCGAACGTATATGGAAAGTCTTAAGTGGTATTAAAAACTAAATCACATTTGGGTGGGCAATAAATTACATAATTTAATGAAATGAAATTTAGTTGAAACCAGAACTGCTCTGGAAAATCATGAACATAGGTAGGTATTGTGTAGACATAGAGATGACAGAGTCTGGAGAGAGAAGCCAAGGGTGGATGGGGGCACCCTAGTACTCTCTTCACATGTTTGTCATTAGATACCACTCAAGTCCCATTTCTTCCATGAAGGTTCCCCAGCTGCCTCCAGTAGCACCACACTGATCTTCCCCTTTGCAGTAACCGACCCTCTCATTAACATACTCTTCCTTGTTATTGCTCAAGTGTACCTCCCTGAAATACACTGTACCATCCTTTCAAGCCAGGGCCATGGTTTGACCTTCTCCATGAAGCACCTGACAGAGGGCTAGGAACAGAGTCCATGCTCAGTAGATGCTTGCTGATTAATATATCATTTTATAAAAGACAGTATCTATTCCCTTCACAACCTGGCCCTCTATCTCCACGGAGAAGCAATCAAGAGTTTAAAAAAAGGCTTGATTTGTGAAAGGATCAAACAAAGAAAACTGCCTGTATAGTCCGCTTCCCCCGTGTTCCCTTTTCTGTGAAAGTCTCTAACAATCAATCAGACATTAATCCATCCTCAATTCTCAGAGCACAATCTGACCAGGAAACCCAGCCAAGACTGGGCTGGTGGCCAGAGAGCCAAGTCCCCACCTCTGTCACCACTGGCTATGGGCAAGTGGGAGAAACTCACCTCTTCCAGACCCCAGAGCTTCACCTATAAAATAAACCAGTTGGAGTACATGGTTTCCTGGAACTCCTTGCCACTCTAAACTCAATAAAAGTAGGGCATTGAAAGAGGCGGCTTACTGGATCCTGGCTGGTGATTCAGTAAATATACTTGGATCATGAGACAACTGATTAAGTAGTAAATGGTGGCAAATCTTGGTGGAAAACCAAACAAGAGATTTTACTTCCAACTGTGGCCATTTTTTCTTTCCAGGAACATGACTGTGGTCGGGAATCAAGCAGTCAGAGAGGCACAGGGTGACTATACACTTCTCTCATTACAGAAGGAGAAAACAGCCCTGGATGCTTGCAAATTGTGAGCACATAGAAACAGGTTTCATGAAAAACAAAAATTACATCAAATTGCTCTTCAAAAAGAAATTCACCTTTATGAACAAATACAGCCTGGGGTATTCTCAGAGTTCAGTGAAGGGCAGAACCGAGGTTACATTTGCAAAATCTCCCAGCAATGCATAAATGAGTTAGCTATAAATGAATACTAGATTTGCTTCAACCCTAAGAGCTTCTATAAAGCATAAAAGCTTTTAACTCCCTGTGAATAATACTTTCCCATAAAAATCTGTCTTCCTGAGCTCTATTTCTATAATTTCTGTATCTATAATTTGGGGCCCTGTTGTTATTTTAAGATACAGTAAAAAGTGGTTTCAAAGAAATAGCTCTTACGAGCACATCTGCATGCCGAGATGGTTAGCTACCATTGTGTTTTCTCAGCAAAATCTCCGATTATCCATTTATCAATCACAGATTCAACTTACTTCCTGCTTGTCACTCCTGCCTCCCTTCTATGTCCAATTTCCAGCAATTGTTCAAGACCCCTATCTGGGAAACATGCTCTGTTTCCTCCAGGCCACAGTGATCTCCCCCGCTTCTCTAGCTCATTTAGACAGGCTATACCAGATAATTTAGCACTTGACTATAAATGTGGAATTCTATTGCTCTCGAATAATTTTATAAAACTCAAAAGAAGTTGCTTCAACTACATTATGATTTCTCTGAGACTTTAAAAACATGACTTCGTATATATGAATCCATGCAGAAGAAAAGGAGAGAAAAGGGGAGGGAGAGAGGGAATCATCAAATACTTGTTGCTTGACTGGTTATATTGAAGAATGTCTCACAGGACATCTGGTAGGACAAGAGCAGTGCCCAAATAAAGAAACTCTTTTGATAAAATAACAGTGGACCTTGAAGAGATCTAATGTATAGAGATTTTAAATGTAAGGGCTCTAAGGTCAGAATCCCTGAGTTTGACTTCTGGCTACCCACCTTCCTAACAGTGTTATAGAAGCTTTGTGCTTCCATTTCTATAAAGTTTGTAAAGTCAGGATAATAGCTGTACTTACTTCACAGGGTGTTGTGAAAATTAAATAAGCTGACATGTGGAAAGTACTTGGGTAGCATATGCCTATTATGTAGTAAACGTTCCATAATGCTATTAGTAGTATAATTTTAGCTTAGATTAATAGCAGTTCTCCTAGTGACATGAGATTCACTTTCAGTTGTTTTTGCTGTAGACAGATCAATTGACAATTAAGAAACAAAAGGGAGATAGGCTAGATTTGTAGCTAATAAGGAAAAACAATTAAACCAGTGGGTTTTGGAATTAACACAAGAACTGCTTAAAGAATGAGATTGAGGCATTAGAAAGAGAACCTTAGAGGGTGTGGGGGGAGGAAAAAGATAGATAAACAGACTTAGTGTCCAGAGACTGTGTGAAAAGGAAGGGTCTGAGGAAGTCATCATAGGCGACCTAGACTGAGCTAAGAAGAGAAACCAATTATCTTTCAAGCAAACAGGGCTACACTCTACATCCATATTGATGAACTGTACCAAAGATGCATTAGTCAATACATACTAGGTTATGTTACAGTAACAAACATCCCCCAAATCTCAATGACTTAAAAAACAAAGGTTTATATCTCTTTCATACTACATGTCTACACTGGTCAGCCGGGACTGAAGAGGACTCTACTCATCGTTAATTACTCAGAAACTCAGGCAACCAAAAGAAGCTCCAACACCATCTAATACCACTGTTTCACACAATCCTTCATTGTGTTCCACAGCATCATTTAAAGCCTGCCATACAGAAGTAGCACATTATCCTCACTCACATTGCACGGGCCACTGCAAGTCACATGCTCAGGCCTAATTTCAAGGAGTTATATACTCAGGGGGAAGGAAGTAGAAATTTAGATGAGACTTAGAAAATGCTAGCATTAGTGAAGTATATACATATTGCAGATTCCTCACACTCTGAATAGCTGAATGGCAATATAATATCATAATATATATAATAGAATACAACATAATATGCCACTTTTATTGAGCACCAGCACATACCATACGCTGATAGCTTGGTGCTCAAGAAATGGTAGCTATGGGGCACCTGGGTGGCTCAGTCGGTTAAGTATCTGCCTTCTGCTCAGGCCATGACCCCAGGGTCCTGGGATCAAGCTCCACATTGGTCTCTCTGCTCAGCGGGAAGCCTGTTTCTCCCTCTCCCTCTGCCTGCTGTTCCCCCTGCTTGTTCTCTCTCTCTCTCTAATAAATAAATAAAATCTTAAAAAAAATAAATGGTAGCTGTATTATAGTCATAGTTCTCATCATCATTATTATTCTAATTCTAGGGACAATCCTGCAAGATAATATTATCTCCACTCTATAGATTTGAGAACAAAAAACAAAAAACAAAAACAAGACCCTGAGACTCAAAGAGATTAAGAAATTTACACAAGGGCATATAGACTACACGGCATTGATCCCCTGTCTCTGTAGTAGTGCATTCTATCTCCTCTAGAAATCTTTAGCAAGGGGGTACCTGGGTGGCTCAGCCATTAAGCGTCTGCCTTCGGCTCAGGTCATGATCCCGGGGTCCTGGGATCGAGCCCCGCATCGGGCTCCCTGCTCAGCGGGAAGCCTGCTTCTCCCTCTCCCACTCCCCCTGCTTGTGTTCCTGCTCTCACTGTCTCTATCAAATAAATAAAAAAAAAAAAAGAAAGAAAGAAAAAGAAATCTTCAGTAAGTCCCTAGCTTAACTTTCCAAAGATATTTCCCATCCATCCCCTGTTGCAACTCACAATTTAACCAAACTACTCTCTTGTTCTTCACAATGCCCTTTATGCTCCTGTTCACATTATTTCCTGCACTTGGAAAGTCCTCTTCCTCATTTTCATACATCATAGTTGTATCAATTCTTCAAAGTATATTCAAAAAACTATTTCTTCCATGAAACTTTTCTCCATCCCCTCCAACAAATTTTATTCCTGTCTTCTGAATTCTAGACTTCTTGATCACTGCCTATAACAGCATTGGGTTTATGTCTGACTTTTCCCATCTCACTGTGAGCTCCATAAAGGCAGGGCTTGCATCTGCATCTTCTGCATGTGTATGAATCTCACTGCATAGACAGGTGTGCAGGGTGTGCTGCAGAACCTTATTATCTTGAAATTACAACAGATCTGATTCTAACTCTCACCCCACTCTCATGGCCAGTGTGGTATGAAATTCATTAGTGGTCATTATTCAGACCCAACCTCCCTAGAGCCCTGTGAATGTTCCTGGCATGAGGAAAACATTCCCTAAGACCTTTGGTCTGGGATCTCAGGAGTCACTGCTGATATACACATAGTCCCTTAAAGTCCAACTCTGCCCAGGAGAGGCGTCTGGGAGTCCTGAGCCTGTTCTTATGGAAGACAGACCAAGCAGTCATGCCCTTCCTGTCCCTGTCTCCAAGGAGTATCCAAGCTCCTGTCTCCCCTCCAGGTTACTGAGGAGAAGGTGACCATAGGGACCAAAGGCCATGCCAACCTCCCTCCATCTTGATGAAATCACCTCCACTCTGTTGAACTGCTTTGCTCTCTCATATCCCCCCCCACAATGATTGCCAACATAATTCCCTTGCTCCAGCTTTCAGAATATGAAACTCGAGAAACAATGCTACAGGCAATGTCTGCCCTGCAACCAACCCTCCCTAAGGCATAGGAGGTCAAAACACTGTCTACTCCTTTGAATGTGGACAGTAAAAAAACTTAAAAGTAAATTTCAATAAATTATCCAACTACACAAACTAATGGAACGAGTGCTGATTTGTACAAAGGAGACGTTCTCCACTTGATTAAAGGCAGGGATGATGGGAAGATAATCCAGGAAATAAAACAGGACGATTCAATTAAATGAACCAGTAGGAAAGCTGTTACTGTACTTACTAATGGAGCTGACAATGTTATCATGTGCAATTCTGTGTGTGCAACGACACTGATGACTGGCCTGTAGTTGTATAGAAAGTTAAAATGGCAGAATCCTACTTAATGGGGCCCAATTGATAAAAGTGGGTTTTGAAGGGTTGTTTAAAAGTATGACTGAAATAAATAAATGTTGACAGTTGCTTCAATATAATCTGTATTGACCTGTTTTGTTTAAAATAAAACCTTTGAGGGGCTCAGTTGGCTAAGCAACTGCCTTTGGCTCAGGTCATGATCCCAGGGTCCCAGGATCGAGACCCGCATCAGGCTCCCTGCTCCTCAGGTAGCCTGCTTCTCCCTCTCCCTCTGCCTGCTGCTCCCCCGGCTTGTGCTCTCTCTCGCTCTCGTTAAATAAATAAATAAAATCTTTAAAAAATAAAATAATAAAATAAAATAAAACCTTTGACATATGGGCTCACATATATAATGTATTTGTCATTAGCCCTGCATGTCCAAGGATGTTCTATTTTGATATTTTCTTGGTCTGGAGTATATGGAGTTAAGGAGATCTATGAAACCTCCCAAGATTTATGTAAATTTGTATATGTTGCTACATGTGTTTATATATATATATGTGTGTGTGTGTGAGAAAGAGACAGAGGCAAAGGAGAGATTGGGAGAGAGAGGGGAGTCTACGGAATCTGTCAGACTGTCACAGGGGTTTGTAGTTTATAAAAGACAATGTCCAACATACGCATTTCTCCCATTTTCTAGGTAAGTTAAAAAAATAAATCAGAAAATTACCAAGTAACCTTAAAATTGACACATGATTTTAAAGCATTCCATTTAAGAGCCACCTATAATGACACTGTGCCTTATTTTTCAACCTTTGTCCAAATGAGAATTCCAAATCACTGGAGTTATAATATAAAAGGAAGTGTAGTACAGAATTCTAAGTAAGAGCTGTGGCAAAATTTGAGAAAGTGTGGCATAAAGAAGCCTTGAGCTCAAATGGATGTGAAGACCTCTGCAAGTCAAGGTAATTTTGCTCCTGTAAATAAGAGGAAATTCTTCAGAGATATATGAGAAATGAAAGACCACCAGCTACTAGTAAGGTCAGTAGTAAGTATGGTTGATAGAATAATCTCCAACAGCAGAAACAAAATTAAAGTGATGTGAAAGGTTGACAAAATGTTTACACCTCATCACAGAAAGAGAGTTGAAAGCTGGTGGTTAAATGGAGCCTGTTCCTACAAAAGGAACCACTTCTACCTCAATGGAAATGGTGGAAAGTGGAATGCAGGCCCAACCCAAATGGCTCCCACTCTTTGCTTTCAAGGAAGCATGTAACTTCTCAAGGAAGCATGTAACTTCTTGGGTCCCTGTCTTGACAATGCCTAGAGCAGTGACCCTCAGTTTATTTTCTTCAGGGACACATAATGATGAAGAATGGTAAAGTGTAAGCTTTTTGAGGACAAGCAGAATAATAATAGTGAGTGATACATTATCTCATGGAATCCTCATAGGAACCAAGGAGATGCTGCTATTATACCATTTACAGCTGAGGCATAGGTGTTAACCAATCTGCACAAGGTTAAGTGCTAGGGATGGAATTTTAACTCAGCAGGCTTTTCACTGAGTACATACCTTCAACTACTACTCAGTACTGACTCCTTCACTGTCTCATTCAGTGCTACATTCCCAATACCAAGGACAGTGATTTTCAAGTAGTAGGCATTCAAATATTTGTCCAACGAATGAGTGAGGCTCTTCTGTGGTTTTGCTGGCACACTAGTTTTGTGTTTGTTTGTTTGTTTTTAACATATAATGTATTATTTGTTTCAGGGGTTCAGGTCTGTGATTCATCAGTCTTACACAATTCACAGCATTCACCATAGCACATACCCCCCACAATGTCCCTCACCCAGCCACCCCATCCCTCCCACCCCTCTCCACTCCAGCAACCCCGTTTTAAGGCCACCCATTTTCCTTCTAAGGAAGCATATCAGCATGTGAGAGGGTAATTCTTCTGAGAAACAACATGAGTTTGCATATACAAACTTAGATGTGTTCTCATACTTCAATACTCTCATGTTCTACCAATTATTAGTAACCGGCACATGATGACACTATGGCTGAGTGGATGAAGGCTGGCTCCTCCATGCAGTGACTCCCAGTATTGGCTACTAGGGAAGGACTCAGCAGAGATGTTGCAACAGAATCTGCTGGTTCCCCACCAGCATCCCTCCTCCTCTTCTCCCAGAGTCACATACTATGGCTGCCACCTGGGTCTGCATTTCCAGGTCTCCCTTGCAGCAGTGGCCACAGAACTAACTTTGTACTGGTGAAATATAAGCAGAGGTGTGATGTGCCACTTTCAGGCTTGGTCCTTGAAATCTTGCACCTGGGCTCCTCCATGCCACCACCTCAGTACCAGCTCAGAGAATTAAAGAGGACAGGGCCTTCTGGCCTTGCTACTCTTGGAAGTTACCAGAAATGCAGAACCTACAACCCTATCCCAGAGTCAGAAACTGCATTAGCAAGCACTGATCCATCTGCATGTTGAAGTTTGAGGAACACTAAACTAGGGGGTCAGAGAAACCAAATGAAAGAAGTCCATGGACTCCTTCTCAGAATTATCTCTGGAACATAGCTGCCCAGCAGCCTGGCACATCCACCTTGGACCATTCCGTGAGAGAAAAACCAACTTCTACCTTTTTTAAGCCACTAAATTATTTCTCTCTGAGAGCAGCCTCGCCTTACCCTGACTAACACAGTGAGGAAATACTTTACTTGATGAGTTTCTCCTTCAGAGATCAGAAGTGAAAACCGGTTTTGTTGTTGTTTTGTTTTGTTTTGTTTTAAGCAGTGAAAACTATTGAGAGTATAAGGACAAGTCAAAGGGACCTCAGTCCTTTACTTCTGATAATGCATTTGAAGGACAACATTATAAGTGTGCCTTTTATTATACAACCCAGATGTCAGACAGAGTTTCTTACTCCTTTAGATCTGGCTAAGAGTTACTTGAACCATAATTCTAACACTTAATGGAAGCCTAGAACTTTCTCTTTAGCTTTTGCAAATTCTAGGGATTTCTTTTCCCCATTATTTTCAGTGTGTGCCTGCATTACTACATACCGCCTTGCCTTCATCCCATGTCAGTGTAGATGAGAAACCCAGATCTTCCCCTAATTTTCAGTAAAAAACCACCCTTCTCCCTGGATCCCACAAGTTTAGAAACACTATTAAAAATATGGGACATCACACAAAGAAGTCATATATGACCGTACTTATCTATCTGGATTCTCCCCATACTTTCTCCCCACTTCCTCCCTTACCTTCCCCTGGTAAATGTATTTACTGCCCAGACACAACCAGATTAGAAGATGTAATAAAGTAGTCAGTACCCATATCCAGAATCACTGTGAGGGCATGGGCTCCAGATGCTGATCCATATAAATGTGCTCAGTCAGCAACTTAAACTCCTCAATAACCATCACCATTTTAATATGAGCTTTCCAAAACATTGAACAACACGAATTCCAAAACAAGACAAAATGTAATCTTTTGTCCATTTACACAACAGTTACATTCCTGGAAAAGTCAGTGTCCATTAAAACCATGCAAAAATACTTCGTGTTCATAGCATAATGAAGTTATGTTCCAGGTTCAGATCATCGTAACCAGATTTTTCATCTACATGAATGACTAGTGGGGCCTCTGAAAGACTCGTGGGTTGGGACCAATTTACTGATGTGCACCACTGCCCCAGGCATTGCAGGATGTCTAACATCCTTGGCTCTATACCATTTTCATTGTGAAGTCCAAAAGTATGCCCCAACAAAGTTGTGAAATACCATACTGGACAATATCATTTCTGTTGAGAATCATTAGTATAAAGTCGTCAGGATGTAAACTAGCAAAACTAGCACTGTGTGTGTGTGTGTGTGTGTGTGTGTGTGTGTGTGTGTGTTAGGGAAGGAAGAGGAAAAATGGAAGGATGTGGAAAATAGTGAAGAGGAACTGCCAATTTCACAATATTTCTGAGGTCTGTTTCTAAAAAGGGAAAGGTTGAGAGTCTTATAAAAGGCCCAAGGCTTTGACGAACTTGCTCCTCTATCAATATCCAGATTTGGTTAGCAAATCTGGCTTCAAAAAAATAAAATAGCTTAAAAAAGAAAAGGAAAGATGTTTGCTCCACCAGCCTCTTCAACTGCACCAAAGGGGGAAGTTACCCTTTGACCTCTTAAGCCATTTACTAATGACCTGCGGCATGAGATTGGATGGCTTTTCTCATTAGTGCATGACTACATTGCAAGTGTTATTGCCAGCCAGCCGATTATAAAAGCATAAAGAGAAAGTAATTAGCACAATCATTTTACATAGAGTAAATTTTAGTGCAGCCAGTTTGTCAAAGATGCAATTTCATGGGATCACAGCCATGCATTAATGGAGTTATGGGAAACTGTTAATTTGTTATTTGAAATGAAGTCCTTATCTCTGGCCAGTTAGCTCAGTTAGTTAGTGTCTGATGCTTGGGAGGCCAAGGGCATGGGTTTGCCTCCTGTGCTGTCCAGTTTGACTTTGTGATGTTGCACAACTGCTGACTGGCACTCCCCGCCAGCCAGTTCATGTGGGAGGCTGTTCATTCCCAGCAGAATAATTTCCAGGGTTCCATGAGCATAGATGACTCAGGAAAATTTGCTGGGAGATTTAAATTCAAAATGCATCTTCAAAAAAAAAAACAATAGGAGGGCTCCTTGTGATGATGGAACTGTTCTATATTTTGGCTGTGGTGGAGGATAGACCAACCTACTCATGTAATAAAATTCTATAGAACTAAACACACACACATACATACACACATGCACACACATACATACAAGAGTACAAGTAACACTGGGGAGCTCTGAATAAGATTATTGGGTTATATCAAAGTCAATACCTTAATTGTGATATTGTACTAAGGGTTTTTGTTTTTGTTTTTTTTTACAAAATGTTACATTAAAGGGAAACTGAATAAAGGGTACCAGGGTCTCTCTGCGTTATTTCCTACCACTGCACGTGACTTTACAATTATACCAACGAAATACTTTTCTTAAAAATACACGTTCGGTGATGGCTAAATAGAATAAGTCTTGTATTCCCAAGATAATTCCTAATTCAGCAAGACTTTCTGTGGTTCCCAAATACTACATCTTGGTGCTCTAGGGACTCAGTTTCTCTGATTTCAGAACCAGTCATTTGTTCTGTTTCAAAAAATAGAGGCTAGATATTCAAATTTGCCATTCTCTAATCCCATCATTTTGGTTCATATTAGATATCATTATAGTCTCATATATGAATTGATGGAGAAATTCTAGTAGATTTTCACGCAAAGAAACTAGCATTTTTTAGTTTCTTTTAAATATCAGTCATCCCAGATTCATAAACATATCAAATTCCCATCTAAAGATGGAGCTACTTCTCAATGGAATCTTATGAGATAGCCAAACAAAATTTATATGAAGGCCATATTTAGGCTACAAGTTTTTCACCTCTGATAAATAATTACAGGTGAGACTTGGGATCACTTTGGAATAGGCTACAAAAGAACCCTATGGAGTTCCACTCTCAGAAAACTCTCAGAGGAAAATCAACAACCATATGCTTAGGATGGTTTAGATTCTCATTTAAATCTGTGCCACAGCTCTTCTTTGAAGAAAGGGTTCACCGACCAATTGTGTTAAGAGAATGCTTCATTCCATCCTATCCTTCTACTTCTAGAGTTAGTTGAATCATGTCCTCCCATTATTCATTTCTACCCAGAATCTCAGAATCTCATCTTATTTGGAAATACGGTGCTAGCAGATGTAAGTACTTAAGATGGGTCATACCAGATAGGGTAGGCCCTAAATTCAATGACTGGTATTCTTATAAGAAGAGGAGATGACATACAGAGACACATACAGGGAAGAAGCCCAAGTAACAACAGAAGCAAAGATTCAAGTGATGTAGCTACAAGCCAAAGAACACCAAAAACTGCCAGCACCAGAAGCTAGGAGAGATTCATGGAATAGATTCTCCCTCAGAGACTCCAGAAGGAACCAACCATGGCAACCCTTGATTTTGGACTTCTGGCCTCTTGAATTAGGAGAGAATACATTTGTATTTTTTTTAGCCACCCAGTTTGCAGTAATTTGTTATGACAGCCCCATGAAATAAATAAAACCTTCCATCTGAGAAGGTCAAAAGCTTTGAGAAGTTTTGAAATACCCCAAATTTATTTAATCTTGGAAACATTTTTCCTTGATTTAACACCTATTAGTCTTTCAAGGAAAATATTCTAAAAATGCTATTTTAGACCATTTCAAATTTCAATGTGTATATGAATCACTTGAAGATTTTATTAAAATGAAGATTATGATTTAGCAAGTCTGATGTGGAACCTGAGATTCTGCACTTCTAACAAGCTCCCAGGTGATGCCGATGCTGCTGACGCTTGGACCAACTTGGAGTGCAGGTTTATACACTAGGAGGCCGGGGCTAGAGTGGATAATCTTCCAGCATTTTTTCTAATTCAAAGGACAATGACCTATTGTTCCATAAGCTTTCTTAACTAATAAAATATGTTCTAGCAGAAGAAGTAAAAAGAAAAAAAAAAAAAAAGACAATGACCTAGCCATCTATAGTGGCTTGATTTTTGTTCCTAGCACTTGACTTACTTATAATAAAGAACTTTGTAGTGCCACTTCCCACAGTGGGTGGAGAAACTTCCCTACCTCACTGATATCAGCTGAGCCATGCGACTTGCTTTGAGCCATGAAATATCTATGGATGAAGAACATGTCCAATGAATGTTAACTGATGAAGATCCTCTACCCCTTCAGACAGGGCCCCAGAATTAAGACATGCAGGGAAGAACTGAACCCAGCCAGAATACCTTGGAATCCAGCCGGGCTTAGCCAAGCCCGGCCTAAATCAGCCAAACCACAGGCTACCCATAGACTTATGAAAGAGAAATAAATGTTTATTGCTGAAAGCTACTGAGATTTTTTCAGATTCCTGATTATACAGCAAAACTGAAAAATCCACCATCTTGGTCTTCTATCCATCCATCCCTTAACTAAAGATGCAAACGTTTATCAATAACCTAGAAGGTATTTACTGACTGCCAACCATCTACCCAGTACAAAGAGGTAGAAGATGTGATTCCTATTCAGAGAACTGACAGTCTAGCTTAGGGAAAAAGTGGCTTACAACTAAAAGAATAAATTACAATGTAAGATCATATAAGATTAAGAGTAATAGAAGTTTGGTGTAGTCTAAGTAGGCTGGAGTTATCAGAGAAGGCTATGGATGGGATTTGGGTAGGTAAAGAGAATAGGAGAATCCATTTTGAGGGGATGAAGACGTCCCCTGGAGAAAAGGCTCTAATAGAGTAAAATGCTACAAGTTAACAAAGTATTGATTGCAAAATTCAAACCACCTTTTCTGACCATTATGGGAAAGCTCACATACATTATTACACTGTGGCAGGCCATTTGTGACCATTTGGAGGAGAAAGAACATTCTACTTGTACATTATTCACTCCTGGCACAGTAAGAATTGGAGGAAAATGAGGAACCGCCAGTGGCCAGTTTTCAGTAGCCATGACAAAGCGAAGGCAGTGAAGCCAGTGGGCTGCAGGCAGGACTCAGTGTACCTTATTTGCCCAGTGGAACTGACAGAGACTGAGAAATATTGGAGCAGGGGAAAAAGTGCTTTGTACCAAATTACTTTTTATTTCTCTCTTAATAAAAATTTCCTGGGTGTCTTCAGTTATTGTGGCTAAGTTCATGATTCATAGTTCATAAATGTATGCATAGAACAGTTCTGATGAGGATGTGCTGGGAATTAGGGGAAGTTCAGAGGGAAGAGTGAGTTTGCACAGTGACTAATATCTGGCCCCAGGGGTCTGCTCACCTACAGGATTACAACAACAGTCATGGTTTTGGCTCAGGTCATGATCTCAGGGTCGTGAGATCAAGCCCCACATCAAGCCCCACGTTGGGCTCTATGCTGAGCTCGGAGTCTACTTGAGATTCTTTCCCTGTCCCTGTCCCTCTCCCTCCCCCATTGCCCCTCCCTCCGTACACACTCTCTCTCTAAAATAAATAAATAAATAAATAAATAAATAAATAAATAAATAAATAAATAATATTTTTTAAAAATAAAGATAGATCTTATAAATGTTCTATTCCTACATATTCATTTTCTAGATTGGGAAAATGAGACCCAAAGAAAAGTTATTTGTCAGTTTAATCAGTGTGGACCCAGAATAAGAATCTCAGATTTAGGACTCCCTGCCCATTGTTTTCCCATCTGCAGCAAGAGATCTCAGAATGACATAGAGATGTATATTCCCTAGAGGTCCATCCCTGGCAGGGAATCTGAAGTACCTGCTCCCAGGTGTGTCTCCGCTAAAGTATTCTGAAGGCAGCTCATCCTGGTGAAGAAGCAGCACAGGACACACAGGAGCCCAACCATGGTCAAGGGAAGGAGAGAGTTCAAGTATAGGAAGGTCCATACTCTTCAGACTTCCCTCTGGTTCCAGATCAATTCCACCTGATCCCCACAACTAGACCAGAACTGTCAGAATGTAGAGAAAGAAGGTAGTAAGCAATAAGGTTAACAGCTAACATTTTTTTGAGCACTTTATATGAATTATCTTATACCAAAGCCCATTTTACAGATAAGGAAACTCAAACTTAACAATGTGAGGTAACTTGCCTAGGGTCTTGATAAGCATATGTGGTGGAGATAGGGTTTGAAGGTCACGTTTTGACTCCAGAGTTCTTGCTCATTACCTCTTGCATATTGCTCTACCAGCAATTGCTATGCAGCAGGCTAACACTTATTCATGCAAACTGGGCCATAAACATTCTTCTCCCCACCACCTCACCCAAGAGAATTCTATAATTGCCAAATCAACTCTTGTCCCACCCTTTGCCCTCAGAATAAAAGATTATCTTATCTTGTAGGATTTGAGAATGGATAAGCCTTGGCTGCATCTGGAGGATGAGTAAGGGGAAGTACCAAGTCTTAGGATGAGCCACAAAATAAGAAGTATTAAAGAAAAGAAGAGGGACAGAGAAGGTAAGGGCAGATGGGTCTAGTAATAGCAGTGAGTGATGAAGGAGAAGCCCCAGGCAGTATGAAATGCAAGAGAACTAAGGAGTGAGTATGAGAAGTGCTGCAAGGGACTAATGTTCTTCCACAGATAAAAGTGAAAAATGAAGTTCTTTTCATATTATGTATGGTTATTAAACTGTACTTTGGTAAATGTGACACTACTCTAGAGCTAAATAACTATTTGAATGCACCACAAATTTGAAACCAAATTGTACAATTTCAATAGGTTCACAGGAAACACAAAGCGTCCACATGATGAAACTTGGTGTACATACTGGGGTGGGGGACAATTTTCTGAGAACACAACAGGCCTCATAGCAAAGGCCATCACCCCTGTAAAGGATAGAAGGACCCTCAGGGGCCCCATCTGCAAGTCATAAACCTGCAACTCGAACATCTAGAGCAAAAAAGGAGAAAATGGCAGAAAATAAAAGGCCATAAAAAACACTGCTCCAAACACATAGACAATGCCCTCTGGGGACTTCCTGAACTAGCTGGAAGATTTGAGGAGTATATTTATAGCAATTCTAGCAAAGGCAGAGGCAGAGAAATGCTGTCGGTTCGGTTCTCATGATCTTAATGTACCCCCAGTTTGGGGAAACCTGAGAAAACATGGATTATACTCCCTATCTCCATTGAGAAGCTAGATCCAGAAATTGGTCATACATTTAGATGGTATGCATCAATTTCACAGACATATAGCAAGACAGATCTGTCCACTAGAGAAGTGGAGATTTCAGTCTGGGCCCTGAAATGGTGAAGGAGACCCTGAGATGTGGAGTTAGGAGAGGACAGCAAAAACAAGCAGGCTATGAGGAAGCAGCACAGGGAGAAAAGGTCTGCATCGTCCGGACCTTCAACACCCAGCTTCTTGGTTGCTTAGCAATCCCTTGCATAGAGATTAAGCAGGAGTCTTTAAGAACTTTGCAGTGAGCTCTTTGTTGTAAGAAACAAAATTTTATCTGAGTCCCCAAAGAGTTACTTTGACTTTCAGAGGTAACAAACTCACCACCAGAGGCAGTCAGTCATCATGGTTTATTAGGGTTTGACCACGAGCTGCCCTGGGGGATTCAAAAGACACAGGAGACCACCCCAATCAAACCCAAAGAGTTCAAAGCCTAGGCAACACATACTCATATGTGTAAGTTTATTGAAAAGAAATACATCTACTTCTTAGTGTTTTTTTTTATTTAAAGATTTTATTTATTCATTTGAGACACAGAGATACAGAGAGAGAGAGAGAGCATGAGCAGTGGGAGAGGCAGAGGGAGAGGAAGAAGCAGGTTCCTCGCTGAGCCAGGAGCCCGATGTGGGGCTCGATCCCAGAACCCTGGGATCATGACCTGAGCCGAAGGCAGACGCTTAACCATCTGAGCCACCCAGGCGCCCCTTCCTAGTGTATTTTTAATTAAGTGTTCTAAAAATGCACTGGATTATTTTATTCATTTGTGTCTATATGCATCCTCATGTCCATTTTAATGTAAAGAAACTCAACTTAATTGCTCTGCAAAGAAGCACCTATCGCAAAGGAAAAAGTGTAGTCAGCCAGCATTCTGAGATTAGGGTATAACAAATATTGTGTGACCAATCAGGCTATTATCCCCCTAGGTCACTACTTTGCAAAGATGTTCATTATAAAAAAGTAATTAATTTCAGTATAAAGTACACAGCATTTGGAAGCAAAATAGCTAGCACATCAACCCTAGGATCTCAAGACAAGGAGATAAGGCAACTTGTAATAGGTTGAACCAAACTCTCCAACCAAACTTTAGTGACGAGGAGATTGAACAAGGCTCTAGGAAGAAAATTACTTTTAGATAGAGGGAAGTCTAGAATGGATTCAGGGAATAGGGTTAGTTTCAGAACAGAGCAAATAGATGATACTATAAGAGTCCCTAGTCCCATGTCTTTTTCTTGGGAATATAAAATGAAGGAGTACCACAGAAGAGAGCTGGCACCTCTGGAATGAGATCATCCTTTCTCCACAACTGCACTGAGGAGTGGGCACAGCAGCAGGCTGACTCTGGGGAGGCCCTCAGCCATACACATATAGGCAGCAGGAAGTGGTGGGCTTCAATTTGGGGGTGACAGGCAGATGGGAATGCCACTTGGGACAGTGTTAGCCCAACCCATCCCAGAGTTCTAGGAGAAAATCAAGGGAAGGATGGCATCCCAAACTAGAAACCTCATTAACCAACTGGACCTGTTGAATTCTGACTGGTTTTAATTTAACTTAAAGAACAAGGAGTGACATCACCAAGAGGAAGAAGTAGGACACTCCAGCTTCTGTCCCCACAAAGAACAACACTTAGATAGCTACCCGTGAACAAAAAATAGCTCTGGCACATCTCAGGAGTCCAGTTAAGAAGCCATAAAAACTTGCCATTTGCAATGACATGGAGGGAGCTAAAATGTATTATGCTAAGTAGAATAAGTTAGTCAGAGAAAGACAAATACCAAATTATTTCACTCATATGTGGAATTTAAGAAATGAATCATGAACATAGGGGAATAAAAGGAGAGAGAGGCAAACGATACCCATAGAGAGCAAACTGGGGGTTGCTGGAGGGGAGGTAGGCAGGGGGATGGGTTAAATGGGTGATGGGTATTAAGGGCACTTGTGATGAGCACCAGGTGTTGTCCGTAAGTGAGGAATCACTAAATTCTACACCTGAAACTAATATTACACTATATGTTAACTAACTGGAGTTTAAATAAAAACTTAGGGAAAAAAAAAAAGAAGCTTCAGCAACACAATGGAGTAAAAAACCTGAGAATAACTACACAAAAAGGGAAGAAAGGAGAGTTTTGTTTTGCCTGCATCATTTCATCCTTCAGGCTAACACTGCTCAGAGCCCCAGAGATCAGGAAAAAGAGAGCATGGTGAGTGGCCAGCTTCTCCAGCCTTTTAGGGCACTGCACAAAGGATGTGATAGTTTCACACCACACAGAGACTGGTATAGCAGAGACATGTGGAGACAGCTAGAAACAAGGAAGGAGAGCAAGGATCACCAGTATCAGCCACATGGTGAGATCTAGTGTGTTCTCAATTGTCTGCTTTGTGGATGACCCCAGCCTTCACCACTGAGGAAACCAGCAAGCAGTAGAGTTGCCTTGGACTCCCTAAAGCTTTCTCTGCTGAAGCACCCACAGGCTTTCAAGTTTGTAGGCTCCACCTGTCTGAGCCCATCCCCGACCCCATCTCCTTACCCCTGATGGAGCTGCCTCAGCCCCAAGGATCCAGTACAGTCATCCCACTCAGTAGCCAGCCCCAGCTTCTCTGACTACCTGTTGACACAATGCCAGACCAGGCCCTGGCCACCAATCCCCACCATAATGCACATTGAAGGAGATAAAAATAAATGGAAAGATATCCCATATTTATAGATGGAAAGAATATTATTAAAATGTCCATTCTACACAATCTACAGAATCAGTGTAATCCCTACTAAAATTCCAATGGCATTTTCCCAAATATACAAAAAACAATCCCAAAATTCATATGAAACCACAAAAGATTTCAAACAGCTAAAACAATCTTGAGCCTGAAGAACAAACTTGGAGGCATCATACTTCCAGATTTCAAACTATATTACCAAACTACAGTAATCAATACAGTATGGTATTGATCTAACAGACCCATAGACCAATGGAACAGAATAGAGAGCCCAGAAATAAACTCATGCATATACAGTCAATTAATTTATGACAAAAGAGACAAGAATATACAATAGGGAAAAGATATCATCTTCAATAAGTGGTGATGGGAAAATTGGATATCCACATGCAAAAGAATGAAATCAGATCTTTATCTTACACCATACCCCAAATCAACTCAAAATGGATTAAAGATTTCAACATAAGACCTGAAACCATAAAACTTCTAGAAGAAAACATAGGGGAATAGTTCTTTGATACTGGTCTTGGTAGTGGTTTTTTGGCTATGACATCAAAGGCAAAGAAATGAAATACAAGTCAATAAGCAAAAATACAGCTCAATGGCAAACAAAAAACAATTAAAAATGGGGAAAGGACCTGCATAGAAATTGTTTCAAATGGCCAATAGGTATGTGAAAAGATGTTCAACATCACTTAATTATCAGGGAAAAGCAAAACCACAATGAGATATTATCTTATACCTGTTAGCATGGCTACTACCAAAAAGTCAAAAGATAAGTATTGACAAGGGTATGGAGAAATAGGTCTCTTGCGCACTATCGGTGGGAATGTAAATTGGTATAGCCATTAACGAAAGCAGTATGGAAGTTCCTCAAAAAATTAAAATAGAACTAGCACATGATCCAGCAATCCTACTTTGAGTATATATACAAAGGAAATAAAATCACTATCTCAAAGAGGTATTTGCACTCTCATATTAATTGCATCATTATTCACAGTAGCCAAGATGTGGAAACAACCTAACATATACACACACACACACACAAATAAATAAATAAATATATATATATACATATATATATATACACACACACACATATACACACATATATACATGCATATAAATGCATGTATACAATGAATATTATTCAGTCTTTATAAAGAAGGAAATCCTGCCATTTGTGACAACATAGGTAAACCTGGAGCAGATAATGCTAAATTAAATAAGCTAGACACAGAAAGATAAATATCACAGGATGTCACTTACATGTGGAATCTAAAAGAAAGTCACACTCACAGTAACAGAGAGTAGAATGATGTTTACCAGAGGCCTGAGGATGGGAGAAGAAGGGAGATATTGACCAAAGGGCACAAACTTCTAATTATAAGATGAAAAAGTTCTGCAGACCTAATATACAGCATGGTGACTATGGTTAATAATAATGTATACTTGCAATTTGCTAAGAGGGTAGATCCCAAGGATTCTCAAGCATACACACAAAATGATATCTATGGGAGGTGATGATATGTTAGTAAGTTTAATTGTGGTAATCATTTCACAGTTATAATATATCAAAACATCATGTTGTACACCTTAAATATACATCATTTTTATTTGCCAAAAATACATTTAAAAAAATTTTTTAAGGAGTGGAGGGTCATGCACCCAGAGTATGAGAGACAACTAATACAGTATGTCCCTACTTAGAGCATGATGCAGACCAATCCCCTTTCCCACATCCACCTACCTAGGGCCATGTATGCTGTCCCATTCAGATATTCTGAGATGATATTGAGCACATTTGTTTCTCAAGCAATTGTACGTATTTTGCTTTTAAGTAAAAGCATGCCTGGAAAACATCAGTTAGTATCAAAAAGATCCTAGGTGAAGAATCAGTGAAAGGCACTCAGCATTTATAGCCAAGTGGTATTAACCATGAACATTGTGAAAAGCAAATACTATTTTTAGAGATACATACCGAAGGATTTAGGGGTAAAATATTAAGATGAGAATCACAGTATGATATAGAGAAAGGAAAAATAAAACAAGGTTGACAAAATTTGACTATTAATTGAATCTCAGTGTGATGAGCTCATAAGGGTTATACTTTTCTTTTGCAAGTATTTAAAAATGTATACAATAAAAAATTTTTAGAACAATGTGGGTGGGGGCAAAAAGAAAAACAGTAGGATTTTCAGTAGTTTCTGCATGCTTACCTTTGTGAAAGCAATCAGACAATATGGGACTTGTTATAGATGACTGGAATTCTATATCTTCACCAATATCATATCTAATTATTTGACATATTACATTTGTTTTATTTCAAATGCTGAGGGTTGAGCTGACCATACTCCTTAGTTCATGTCATATTATCAGTAAGTTATGGAAGGCTTCTCACTTGTTTTGTTTATGTGTTTATCCCCTCCCATTTCTCTCCCCCACTTCTACATGAGTAACTGTCTCACTTGTTAATGTGTAAGTGTTTGTATGTGTTCTTACAAAATACACATTTTACATGTATGCATATATTGTAAATAAACTCAGTCCTAAAAATACCAAAGTTGATGATTATGGATTAGATTATTATTCTTGAAATTATCAATTACTGAGAAATATATGTTCCACGTACATAGATGAAATTATTAAAAATGGCAAAAACTATATAAGATATAAAGCAATTTGGCATAAAAAATATATGTCAGTGGCTGAAGTATTATTATAGTGTGTTTTTCTTATTAATCCTGGTAAAATATCTATTCAGTACTATTTTTTTCCAAATTCTATAAAGAATATACAACCTACGAGATATGTTTTTATGAAACTTAGATCAAATGTTTTCCTTATCTCCTTACCTCCAAGAAAAACAAAACTAAACAAAATAAAAGTATACAATGAAAGTCTTTACTTTTGCAGTTACCTCTGCTTTGCACATGAGCAAGTATCAACTGACAAATGGCAGATTTGTTGGTTGGCCCATAAATGATTAGTCCGGCTGCCAATTACACAATAAACTTTACTCGTGTGGGCATTATCATCCCATATGCAATCTCTAATTCCATATGAAAGGTGGAATATATCTAGCAGGTGTTCATTAAATATGGAGGGTGGGAGAGCACTATGAGATAACACAGCCAAGATTGAAGAATATGCTAAATATTCACTGAGTGAATATGACAAAAACTTGGTTTGCAACAATTCTTATAAATGAAGAAGATGGAGAATAGAATTTAAAATGCCTGCAGGTTAATGTCTTGGGGGACTTAACTGAACATTTTCAGTAATTTTGTTATTATTTCCTAAGTAAATATTTTCTTTTTTACCATATTCACTTTGTCTAGAAATGTTTACTAAGAATATTAGTATATGACTAATGTATATGACTTGATTTTCGTCTAACTCACTGAAATTTGTTTCTTTCCTTTAATTCTTAGGAGAAAATTAATTTTATTTTAAGTGTTTTTTAATTGCCTGCTTCCTTTCAAAAACCTAAGCATCCTGTAAATTAGGAGGCAGGTGCATTATGCAAACTATTGACATACAGGCCATCCCCAACTTATAAATCCAGTGAGTTCTCAAAGTTTCTTAGTAAGCTGTTGAGAATTCAGAGCATTTTTCCCCCATAAAGATTTGTTACACAAGGTGGTTAGTTGTCTAGATCCAATAAAAATCTCTCTACCCCATTAACACTGATGAAATTGTTTTCCTAGAACAGTTGTTCTCAAAGTGAAGTCCACTGTAGTCCTGTTGACCCTAGGAAACCAATGAGACACTTTCAAGGGGTTTTCAAGGTCAAAACTATTTTCACAATCACACTGAGACATATTTTATATTTTCACTGTGTCAACATTTGCTCTGATGGCCCCAAAGCAATGGTGAATAAACTACCAATAGTTTAGCCCAAACCAGGGCAAGGGCAATGAACTAGTAGTTTTATATCCTTCCCCACCATTCACACATGTTAAAACAAAAACACCAGCTTCACTTGTTCATGAGGAAGCACTAAACATTATTTGTTTTATTTAGTCACAACTCTGAGGGCACATCTTTTTAATATTCTGTGTAACAAAATAGGAAGTATGCATAAAGCACTTCTGTTACATACCAAAGTACAATAGTTGTCTCCAGGAGAAGAAGCAAAAACAAAATAAAATATGTGTGTGATTGCTCAAGTTACAAGTGAACTAGCCACTTCTTTCATGGAGAAATAGAACTGGCATATTGTGATTATTCAAACCTTGGTATCCAGCAGATATTTTCTCAAAACTGAATAAAGTAAGCCTGACACTTCTAGCAAAATAACTAATGTATTTGGTGCTGATGATTAAATTTGAGTTTCAAATAAAAATTAGAATTTTGGAAAACTTGTATCCATCACCATGAGCTTGACAGCTTCCCAACATTTACAGATTGATATCGTTTCAGATACTATATTGCAACTAATCCTTGAGAAATTACCATTGGTTGAGTTTTGGTGTAATATCAAAGAACATCCACAACAATCTGAAAAGGCTATGAAAACACTTTTTTTCCAACTACATATCTGTGTGAGGCCAGATTTTCTGCATATGATTCAATCAAATCAACATACTTCACTAGACTGAATGCAGAAACAAATATGAGAATACAGCTGCCTTCTATAAAGCGAGATATTAAAGATTTCCATAAAAGTAAAATAATGCCATTCCTTGCCCTACATTTTTTTGTTTTAGAAAACAGTTATTTTTCATTTCAAAAGTGTTATTTTAAAAAGTGTCACACTTAATTTTTTATTTTAATGAGTTAATAAATATGTTATTTTTCTGTTTTGGTTTCTAACAGTAAATTTTATACAGCCTACATAAAACAAAAACTCTTCAATTTCCTTAATAATTTTTAGAAGTATAAAGATTCCTGAAATTGAAACTTTCTGAACTGCTGCCCCAGAGAAACAATATTAAGCACCATCTGAGAATACTGAAAAACAAGCTTCTCCTGCTCTGTACCAGAGATGTTTCCCCCTTCCATCCAACACACCTATTCTAGGAACCGTCATCAAGTCCTGGGCAAACTCAACTCACTGGAGAGGGGTGCAACATAGGGGCATAAAGGGGGATGGTTTCTACAGAAGGAGGAGCTTCCCAAAGGTGCTTGTTTAAATATGAACTAAAGGTCAGTGCTACAATAGGGACTTCAAACTTCCCTGGGTCATAAAAGAGATCAAGGAATCAACATCAGTGCTTAACTTCTGTACAACTTCTCCCAAACATTCTGGATGGGAAAGATTTACCCTTTTCATTTACAGGTAGGTGTATTCCTAACATCCAGCAGTGTCCAGCACAGAGCAGCTTCCCAACATATATTTGTTAGACGGTGGGTGGATGGATGGATGGATGGATGGATGGATTGAGGGTGAATGGGTGGATTGGTAGGTGTATGAATGGATGGTTGAGTGGATAGATAGATGGGTAGGTAAATAGATGGATGGAAAAACTTCTTTGAAGAAATAGAGGCCAAGAAATAGAGATGGTTTTAGCAACTTGAGAACAAGCACAATACCCAGCGTCACTAGTATGATCAATTAAATATTTACACATTAAAAAGGCAACTAAACTTACAAAGAAGCACCTAAATACAAGATCTAAATAGAAGACTAAATACAAGAATGTGTTTATATATAGACTATTTTTAATGATTATGAATAAACACAATACTTAAATGCTGGGGGCCATGGAGAAAAGAAATGAATGAAACAAATTGAGATAAGTCAGAGAAGATTTCCTGGGAGTATTGAGATTTTGAGCTGGGTCTTGACACTAGACATGGGTTGGCAGTGAGGAACTGATAGAGAACTGCAAGTAGGAGAAACACATGATTCTATCTGAGTTCACGATGTAAGACCATTTATCCAATACTGTCTTGAATAGGGAGATCATAAAAAAGAAGTAGGATGTTTGAGACCATAAAGAAAGAATCTTACTTATCTTACCTCCAAAGAAAACTAAGCTTCCCAGTGTGACTCTCCTCTTATTCCACTTTCAAAGATATCCATAATTACAAGAGGTAAGATTTATCTGCTCCTTTATTTCCTTCTCTATCCAACATAGGAATGGTGATATAGCCTACTGAGAAAAGCAGATGTTTTTAGAGAACATTTGGTTTTTCCTAGCATTTCATCCATGAGCATATCTGATCTAGGGGAATTCAATTTGGGTCAAACTGGTATGCATTTACTGAGCACCTGCTATATACCAGGAACCACTCTCAACACTAGAAATACAAGGATGAATAAATAATGGTCCCTGTCTTTAAGGATCTCACAGTCTTATAGAGAAGGCAAACACGTACATGAATGACAATACTATGTGCTCAGTGGTACAATGGAACCACATGGCCGGGCATCCTTTCGGGATCAGTCCTCCAAAATTTAGCTTCCTTCTTATTCTTTATAAATTAATGTTCAGCTTTCTTCATCCCTGTTGAGATAATCTGAAAGTCTATCACAAATCATCTTAATCCAAGACATCCTTTTATTGGACAAGAGGCTACTCCAGTAAAATGTCATATTGAGGAACTAAGAGCCAATGAGCCTTGAGCAGGTCAAGCTTGGAGCAGTTGCTAGAATCAGCAGAACAGGGAAAAAGAGAGAGAGAGAGCACATGGCACATGCACTAGTTCATCATTTTATCAATGTCCCTGACCTGGGAGAAACTACTTTTCTTCCCCACCCAGCAAGCTTGTAAAGCAACACCTCTGCTTACCTCTGAGAGACACCATCTGCTATGGTTAAGATAGTTCTGGATGGCTAGACCTCCCTGCCTCCCACCCCAGCAAGGGATCTGATGAGACCTGAGGACTCATCATCCAAACCCAGAGCACGTGACAAAGTCATAACCTTGGCCAGCCCGTTCTGAGAATCGTGGGGCTTAGCAAGTTTGTCAAGCATGTCTGCTCTGTATATGAGCTAAAGAAGCAGCGACCCTCAGATAAGAAACAGAAACTGATGGGGGGAGGTCTAGCTAGAGAACCAACTTTGATACAGGCAAAAACAGAGATTCTGCTTGTGGCCAGTGGAAGCAGCTGAGAGGGTTCAAATAGACTCCAGAAGACAAAGTCAGTCAAGCAAGCACAATTATTTGTTAAATCACAGGGGTTCACCAAGACAGCCAGATCAAAAGCGGTGAACAAACAGACACAGACACTGCCCTTATGGACTTCAAATATCAAAAAGTCCAACACTGAAAATGTAACTACAAGTACAATAAGTACAGGAAAATATGGGGATTGTGAGAACACACACCAAGGCTTTAGCCTAATTTGGAGGATTAAGGAAGACTCCTCTGAGAAAGTGATATTTAGGCAAAGATAAAGGTCAAACAGGCGTTAAGTCATGAAGAAGAAAATGTGATGATGGCTTGATTTTCTCTTGTTCTTATTTTTCTTAACACAAGTAACCTGAAAGTTGGTCCCCCCCCACACACACACGCACACGCATGCACAGACACACACACACGATCATAATAATTAACTTCTAACCTATAGTAAAAACAGATATAAATTAAAAATATAGACTTAGGGCGCCTGGGTGGCTCAGTCGTTAAGCATCTGCCTTCGGCTCAGGTCATAATCCCAGGGTCCTGGGATCGAGTCCCACATCGGGCTCCCTGCTCAGCAGGAAGCCTGCTTCTCCCTCTCCCTCTCCCCCTGCTTGTCTTCCTGCTCTCGCTGTCTCTGTCTCTGTCAAATAAATAAATAAAATCTTTAAAAAAATAAAAATATAGACTTAAAAGCAATTACAAGTCAAATTCTGCTACTTAATTTCCTGCTCTCTTATTTCGTTCTAAAAAATGTATATCCTGGACTTCAATGCACAGTATAGTGAACAGAGACAGAAATATTGTATTATAATCATCAAACTTGCTAAGGGACTAGATCTTAATTATTCCCACCACAAAAAAGAAATGCTAATTGTGTGACTTGATCAAGGTGCTAACTGACACGACAATGGCAATCCTATCACAATACGTAAACGTACCAGATCTTCAACTCACACAATGTTATGTGTCAAACATGTTTCAGCTAAGCAAACAAAAATGTATGGGAGTTTGAGGTAAAGAAAGGGTGGTGGCTAGGGAGAAGAGAGCTGTTTCCACCTATGGGATGCCCCTCCTCTGCTCTCACAGGTCCAGCCTCCATCCCTCGCAGGCCAATGCCCTGGAGGCTGGCTTTTGACGGACTGACCCAATGGCCTCTCCAGCCTTCTGGCTTCCTGCCTGAGGCATTGGCAGGAGGCTGGGAGATGGGAGGGTGGGTTCCGGGCGTTCACCCTGGGACCACTAGGCTCTGGGCCACAGCACCTGCAGGGCAGCTGTCTTCGGGTACCTGCTCCCACCCTATGCCTGGCGCCTCGCTCCCCTTCAGGCCTGGGGCTCCTGTCAGCTCCCCACTGTGCTAGCCCGGCATGTTTTCATGAGACTTTGCTGGTATCTGTGAGAGCAGCCCGCACTTGTAGAGGACAGTCCTTAAACTCTCCTCAGTTCCTTTGTTTAATCTTGTCAGAATCCTGACCAGGACACCAGAGGGCTTTACACTGTATGTCACAAGCTTCTTGATAGCGAGGGATAGTCCCTGCAGTGAAAGAAGGCCAAGAGAGGAGGAAGGGAATAAATGACAGTAAAAGCAGTTGCCTTCCACCACCTAGAGCTGCAGGGTCTGCCCAGGGAGCGGAGTCTAGGGTCTCTGGCTAAGGAGGGGAAGAACCGACTCTTTAGAGGAAGAGAGGACTGGAGGGAAAGGACCAGCGTAACAATAAAGCTACCATTCATGAAGAAATACCACCAGCAGCACTGTCTTCAACATTCTACCTGCATTAGGTCACATGGTTCCAGAGAAGCCCATTTTCCAGATAAGGAAAAGACTCAAGAAGAGCCTGGATGGAATGCACGTTCCTCTGCCCCGATAGCCCAAGACCTTAATCACACATTCTCCTGATACCATTGCACCCACGGCTGAGACTCTGAGAGGCTTTGTCTAGTCATTGCCCCGGGGTGAAAAGAAATGGGGCCTGACACCCTGTAAACAGTGCCAGCCCAGGGAACCTGCAGCTGGGTTTTAATATCAATCTCCTTATATAATTACTTCAATTTACGGATACGTGGCTTGTCCTCATTTTGTTTTCTTATGCTTTCTTTGTTTTCAGTCTGTCTTTTCTCCCCTGTAACCTTCTTGTTCCCTAAACAACAACCAGGAACACAAAAACCACAACAATGAAAACGTATTGAAATAAGGAGAAGGGTTACTTCCACACATAGGTCAAGAATTCTAGGAACCTGGAGAAATTCCAGAGACCCATGACGGCACCAAGAGAGGGAGGCTCTGAAGCCTCCTCTTTGTACCTGAGGGAACCTGGGACAGGTTCAAAGCAGGACTCTGGCAGACAATTTCAAACTCGAAAACACAAATGGGAGAATAGCACAGCTATTTTTACTGACTTTATTTTAGCTGAATTGACTATAAGGCGCGCAGGACCCAGTGAAAAAATGATAATGCAAAGCTTCTTGTTCAAAAATGATTAAGCATGTCAAGATGACAATAGCAGATCATTAAACCAAGTGTGAGACCCTTTAGAGCATGGGGTTCTTTGGGACCACACAGGTCCCAAGCCTGTGAAGCTGGCCCTATTTCCTGTCTTCCCTGAAAAAGAGAAATCAGCTTCTGCTGATCAAACACACACACACACACACACACACATGCACACACAAAAACAAATCCGCTGATAACACTGTACAGAAACCCTGACTGGCAAGCCAAAAATCATATGGAATATAATAATGCTACTGTGTTGTGTATGTGGGAAATGGCAACCTATATGCTAATTCAAATGCTCGGGACAATCAACCTTGAATCTCAAGTTCTCTGTCAGAGATCACCCACTAGGGCCTTTGCTGGGAACAGTTCTCTTCACTCATTAATCTCAGGGCCGACACAGCTGTGGTTTCCAGGAAACATCGAACACCCTGATAGAGCCACATCCTCAGAAGACAGTCACTGTTGTCTAAAAAGTCGATTAACAAAAGAAAACACTGTTAATCAACAACTTCTAGCACTTAGAACCTGCCTCAAGTTCGTCTAAATGGTGATAAATTGCTATTAATTTTGCACAGTAAAGGCCAAGTTATCATTTGTTTCTATCTGCTCATAAAAAATGAGTTTAATCTCTAAATATTAATGAAAAGTGTTCATTTATAACCAAATAACTTTGTAGCTTTCTAGATAGTACCGTCGCTAATATAAATTTATCACAAGTATGACAGCAAAGTCAAATCACAGACCAATCAAAATCTTCACTAATTGGAAAATCAAATCTGGCTAAATACCAGGTTTGGACCAGAGCCCACTCATTTCTCCCAGTGTGGTCTGCGAAGCTGAAGGAAAGCTGAGAGACGGGTTACTCTGTGCAGACAAATTAAATCATTTATCCTCAAACCTCTCACTCCCTGTAATAGGCATTCATCGTTTTTGTTCTGTTCTCTTTTCCCGAAGTAAAGGTACCCCAACTTTCCTTGGAGGGCCTCACCCCTCCCGCGCTGTGTGCAATCCTGGTGGGGCTGTAAATCGAGGTGCCTCCTGCCCTCCAAACAAAGCATGAGCAGTTGACCGAACTTGGATAATTGAGAGGAATTCTCCCAGGGCTTTGACTCGTGATAGAAAGAAAAGATACTGTTTCAATCTCATTCATCCTGGCAGTGAGGCCCTGCAAAGACAACTGGCTTGTTTCTCCTCTCTGGATCTCCACATCTACCTCAGTCTCTGCCATCTTCAACCCTTTCTCTCCAGCTTTCCTATCATTTCCATAAGTTATCCAATATCCTTGCAGTAAATTACTTTTCTGTTAAAGTTAGCCAGAGTATCTGATGTTCTGCAACTAGAAATACACTGAACAACATGACTTGCTCTCTGTTGTGATTGAAGAATGTTTTAGCTCCCAAAGGCATAAGAGATCAACGGAAGACAAGCGCACAAAGTTCAGCATCTCAGAAGTTGAAAGCATTTACAAATATGATGGAAGAACTGGCAAAGCAACAGACCTATGTGTTCAACGTAGCCTAACCTATGTTTATGGGGATATATCAGAATGTCTACTAAGGAACACCCAGAGAATTCGATTTTAAGGCAATTGTCAGGGAGGATGTGAGATTAAGGGCTGAAAAGCTCTTGATTTAACAAGATGAAAGGAATGATCTGCCCAGATCAAATGCACTTGACAATTGCCACAAATCACTTGCAATTAGCATTAGAGGATCACCTGGACACAAAGAAAAACAGATTTTTACGTTGAAGACCAGTGTCATTACATTACCAGTGCCCTGCCAAGTAGTTTGGCTGTGACACATCTGGTTAGGTTAAGTGAGGCACTGTGGTTTTTATCCACAAGAAGTGTCCTGGGATATGAAATGTGTGACTTAGGAAGAAAAAAGCCCACAGGCAAATTCCATAGCTGCATTTTAGCATTTCTCACCCGTGTTCAAATTTGAGTGGTTCAAAAACATCTAAATTCAAAATTTATTTCCCCCACTCTGGGAATATTAATATAATCTCTGTGAATACTGATGACTATTTGAAATCTACCTTTAAAAAAAAAAATACTTCAACCTGCATTTTCTTTAATGTAAAGAAAAGTAACTAAGTATATTGACTACGGTTTTGCAAGAGGATATAAAAATACCAATTTGGGGTAGCAATATTTTGTCTACTCTGCTCTTTATCGTACTGGACTGAGGCCAAAATCACACCTGTCTGTATTCTGACAAGGACTTCTTTTCTTGGATACTCCCTGTGCCAAGAGATCCAGTGCCCTAGTTTTGGCCTTAAATGGTTCTGACAATTCCAGTTTCCCTTCCTTCTCCTGATGCTATGGTTCTGGTGGTGTCAAAGCTGAGTCTAAAAAATTGTGAGAGTGAGAACACTTCTCGTGGAACTACAAGGAGACTGGGTACAGGGGACCTGGCCAGTGCATGGCAGATCAGCCTGCGCCCAGTACAGTAGCTACTGCTGCTGTCAGTCAAGTCTGATCAGTTCTCCACCACCTGGGCCCAGGGCCTCCTGGCACTTCTTGGCCCCTGGTGCTGGGGGAGACCACATAGTCCTGGCCAGTGAATTGTAAGAAGAAGGCGCATGTGTCACCTCCTGGCTAAGCATTAAATGGCCGGTGAAATACCCTCTGGAGCTCTTTTTCTCCCCAAGCGTGGACAGAAACATTCCATATAATAGCTGTCCTGGACTGAGAAGACGTGGAGTAGAGCACCCAGCTGAACTTCAGTGGTGATGGAACACTAGCGAGAAATCAAACTTTGCAGTTCAACGCTTTTAGGATTTGGTAGGTTACTATAGCATAATTTTGCCTAATTGGACAGATACAGGGTATTAAAACATCAGTATCATTCCCAATGCATTTTTAAGCACTACCTGCAAACAGCAAAACCCAGCTCTCTGCTTTGTCAAACAGCTATCAATTAGGTCATCCGGCATGATGCAAACAAACCTCTCGGTGACTAATTGAACTTTGAACAGACCATACTGTTACAATGTTGGCACATTCCGTCAGCTCCATGCCCAATTCCACAAGTACTTTGGAAGCATTACTGCGTGTCTATGTGCATAAAGGTGTGTTGAATTCTAATGAAGAACAGAGACTCAACGATGTAACTATAGGCGTCTTATTGACAAAAGTCACAGCTTGTGGCAAGTAAAATAAGGACTTGGAAATTTCCACTGAATTAGTCCACCAGCAGGTAATTGTGGGCATGAGAAGCAAATGTCCCACCTGAGCGTCAAGGTTGTGTAGGCAGTACCACAGCAGGCTCGTGTTCCCTTCTCTGCCAAGCCCACCCCTGCTGGTCCATAAAGCAGCTGTCTCCTGTTTGTTGACCCTGAGCATTACCTCTGCTTATTGTCAGACACGAGATGCTAAGCTCATTAAGGGACTTGGATATACATAAAAACTTTGCCAAAGGCTTATTCGTAGGAGTTGAACTGGGCTTGTTGTAATGATGTGCACTATAAAATCAAAACTTTTTCTAAAATCTGGTACCTATGTGCATACATCCACGCTTAATTATTAAAGAAATCAGAGAATAAGTTCCTGTGATATTGTGATTTATAATAATAAATATATATTTGGTCTTCATCCCCATTTGGGGCCCAGAGCTCCTAAAAGCCTTGGAATTTCCGAAGTGATGAGAGCAACAGGGATCTCCTTTGTTATGTTAATGAGGTGGCTTTTGGACCGCACCTAAGGGGGGTGCTGATTGCTAGGAAACCGAACCCTGTGAGTCCAAACTAGCCCCCCCCTCCCGGAGAAGAGAGGAGCTAGAGGTTGAATCCACTGTTAAATCAATGATTTAATCAATCATTTCTATGTAATGAAGACTCCATAAAAACCCAAAAGGATAGGATTAGGAGACGTGCTGCGCTGGTGAACACATGAAGATTTGGGAAGAATGGCACACCTTCCCCATGACTTGCCCTGTGCATCTCTTCCATCCGGCTGCTCCTGAGTTATATCCTTTTATAATAAACTGGTAATCTGCTAAGTAAAATGTTTTCCTGAGTTCTGTGAGCTGCTCTAGAAAATTAATTGCACTCAAGGAGGGGGTCATGAGAACATCTGATTTATAGCCAGTTGGTTGGAAGAACAGGTAGCAACCTAGATTTATAACTGGCATCTGAAGTGGGGTGAAGTAAGGTCTTGTAGGACTGATCCCTTGTGGGACCTGATGCCACCTCTGGGTACATACTGTTAGAATGGAGTTGAATTCTAGGATGACTAGCTCGTGTCCAAGAATTGCTTGCTGGTGTGGGGAACCCTCCCTCCCCCGCACATTGAAATTGGTTCCCAGAACCTTTTTTGTCCCACAGTGAGTAGCTAAAACATTAAGGAGATGAAATTAACGAAGATGCAGAAACTAGGGAAGGCTCCCACTGAGGCTTGAAGGATGGGTAGATTTGAACCCATAGGATTTACAGACATCACTATGCTGGTTATGAACACTTTTGGACCACTCTCCTTAGTTCCTCAATATGCCCATCTATTTAGTTATCAACTAATAAACAATAAACCAGGCCTTTATTTTAGAGTAAAGCAATTTCTTATCCTGAGGGGGGGAAAGTTTGTAGTATGTATAGGTCACACCCTATTAAGTGACCTTGGACATCACTCAGAATTCATTTGAGCATCAATTTCCTAGTCTGTGCCATGCGGGACACTGCATCCCCTAACAGTTTTGTTAATTCTCTGATGACTACATGCTATGATCTTCTAGCCATCTATTTTCTTTAAATTTGCCACACAGACAAAAAAAAAAAACCCTCCCATTACAATTGGCATGCTATTCATCCCTTTGGCCAAATGAAGAGAGAATAAAAAACAACCATCACATTTAAACGAAAGAGTTATCAGTCATTCTTGTATATTGCAGCTGCTTGAGAAGCCATAGGGCAAAGGCATTTATATGGAAGATAAGCTCATTGTGTTGAACAAATTAATGCTGGATTGTGAATTAAATGGCGTGTCTTCGGACAGCTAATTAGCTTTGTGCTGCTCAATTAAGTTTTGAAAGGACATGTTGTGTTTCTTGATGGAATACAGAATATACTTCAAGGCTATTGCTGCTCTGGATAATTTCAATTTCAAACCTAGTGAAAATGAGCAAGAAAGAATCAAGGGCTTTGTAAACCCACAAACAATTCAGACTTCCCAAAGAACTTAAATTTCAAACCCTAAATAGCCAAATAACACAGTTTATTTTTAACCACATCAGGAAATGTCAACAAGCCAACAAACATGAAATTAGCTATAACTTTCTTTCTCATATCATTTACATTGAGAACAAATACTTTAAAAGTAAGGGTGAATGCTAAATTAGAATGCCTTCTAGGCTCCATATAATTTTATTCTACAAGATGACATCATCAACATCCCTCATTCTACAGACTGCGGGGGGGAAGCATTATTACAGGAAGTCCTTAGGCTTTGAAATAAGAAGACATTAAACCGAACTCGTTTCTGATTTTTACTCTGATACTGACCCTGGGAAAATTACGTAACCTCTCTGTCTGGATTTTCTCACCTATAAAATGGGGTTATAATTCTTATCTTTAGGGTTATTATGAAGACTCCAATAGCCCAAGAACAGCACCAGCCGCAGTTAAACCCACTATCTCTTAGTTTCTTTTCCCTGTCCATATTGGTTGTGAACTGACCTAAATTCATATGCGGGTTTTCTGTGAAATACCAGCAACCTGCAGTGATTGGGCATATACATGTCTGCTATTCCAGACATCTTGCCACCTGTTGCTATGCTACAAGAAAAGAAAAAAAGTTTCAGGAGCACCTGGGTGGCTCAGTAGGTTAAGCGACTGTCTTCGGCTCAGGTCATGATCCCAGGGTCCGGGGACCAAGTCCCGAATTGGGCTCCCTGCTCAGTGGGAAGCCTGCTTCTCCCTCTCTCTCTCTGCCATTCCCTCTGCTGTGCTCTCTCTCTCTCTCTCTGTCAAATAAACAAATAAAATCTTTTTTAAAAAAGTTTCAGATGGAATTCTGTCATTCATATGAATATAGTAAGTAAACACAAAATCAATCCCACTGCCTATTTCTGTCAACTTGGGGATGTCCATGCTTCTATCCTAGAGCAATCTGTCAAGCCCCTAGAATGGAAAGTGGAGATCCCAGTTAGACTCAATGGTGCTCTGAAAGCAGGATCTGCTAATCTTCTTGTCACATCAGGTGACAATGCCCAGGAGGGGAGGAAGGCCCAAGACCAAGACAAATCCAGCCCTAGAACCAAAACTTGCATGGTGTGTAAAGGGTTAAGACATATATATACATATGCAATGCTCCCCCCCCACCACAACCATCACCACCACCAAGCTTTGCAAGACCCTAACTTAAGTGTTTCTTGCTAAACCCAAAACTGAGAAATATATTCTCCTGTACTTCCTCAAATGCCCATTTTCCTCACTAAACTTGAACTCACAGAGTTTACTTTCCTAAATTTTCTTATCCTCAAACCATCCACTTCTAAGAACTGAAAACTGAACATTCGTCTTGCTCCACATAACACATTCTTGTTCTGTTGTTTCTTTTTCGAACTTGGGAGACCATAACCCCAGGAAACAGTGAGGAACACTAGAAAACATGGCTATTTCCCTTTCAGACACCCTCCAGCTAGCAAGGAGAAAAGGCTAGCTCCACTTAGGTGGTCTTTTATTTCAGGGCATAAATAATGCATTACTGAATTTGCCAGATTCTTATACTTTCTAGGCAATCACAGTCCTGGAACACTAATCGTTACCCCAGTGAAAAATTTCTTCTAGCATTCCCCAGGCAAATGAAACTCCCCAGTGCAGGTCAGAAATAGCAGTATTTGAAACATTTGAAAGACCCAGCTCTGGCAAGTGGATTCCCAACAAAGATTTCTTCAGATTGTTAACCACCTCATACTCAGCACACTGTGTATACCGAATGACCTTGAATGTGTGACAATAACAGCATTGTGAAGTTTTTCTAATCATAGCTCATTTTGTTACATCAATTTTTTTAAATTTACCTGATGCATAGAAATGTGGCGTGGCAAGGAAGAGAAGACTGCCTCTATGCATACAGACTAGTTTGAACAAAGGCAATGAGTTTCTTTAAAAAGTAAAAAATTGAACACACACCAACTGAATTTATTAGTTTCGTTTTCACTTGAGAAAAAGGACCACAGTGGCACATGCAAACAATGGAATATTATTCAGCACTAAAAAGAAATGAGCTATCAAACCATGAAAAGACATGAAAAAAATTAAATGTATATTACTAAGTGAAAGAAGCCAATCTGAAAAGGCTACATACTGAATGATTCCAATTATAGGACATTCTGGAAAAGGCAAAACTATGGAGACAGTAAAAAGGTCAATAGTTGCCAGGGATTAGGGGAAGGAAGGATGAGAATGAGTAAGCAGAGCACACAGGATTTTTAGGGCAGTGAAAATACTCTGTATGATATTGTAATGGTGGGTATATGTCATGATACATTTGTCCAAACCAATAGAATGTATACCACCAAGAATGAACCCTAAGGTCAGTGATGGACTTTGGATGATTACAATGCATCAATATGTAGATTCATCCTTGATTAAAAAAAAAAAAGTACAATTCTGGTGAGTGGCATTGATAAGAAGGGAAGGCTATCCCTATGTAAGGCTGGGGGTGTCTGAGAAATCTCTGTGTCTTCCTCTCAATTTTACTCTAAACCTAGAACTGCTCTAAAAAAATAGTCTTTTTTTTTAAGGGACTAAAGAGCCTATTATGGGCCAGCAAGCCTCAGGCTGTATGTCGGGGATGCCAAGAAGGAGATAGGGCCCCCTCCTCAGGAACACACAGGCTAGTGCTCATGGAATCACAGATAATGTCCTGATCACTTGCAAGGTCATTAGCAAGTGGTGATCCAGCTGTGATTGAATACATTATATGGACTGGAACCTTCTCTGGAACACATTTCCTTAGGGATAAGCTAATGGACCAGCTAATATGAGGGTTTTTTTTTTTCCTTCATATCTGGTACAGATATAACATATTACCTTTCCTAGAGAGTATATTTGCCTTTTTATAACAGATTCTTTAGATTCAGGCATCATAGTTTGAATTTCAGACATGGTAGCAGACCAATCAGAGGGCTATTTCTTGATTGAGGGGGGAAAGAGACCCGTCTGTGCCCTTCCATTTACACACTATGATTGGCTACCTTTCCCATATAAAGGATTGATCCTGCTTCCAAAGGATGAATAATTGTGAAGAATAAAACACTTTTCATATAAGTCACAAAAATAACCATCTCTGCCTTCATATCATTTCCCTTCCTTTATTCCACTATAATTTATGAAAATGATTTAAAACTTTGGACTTTAGTGAATACTGCAAAATCCGGTCTGCAATTAGTTCTGTATGTTTAAGTTTCCCTTCATCAGAGCAAATCATAATTCTTTAGAAGCAAAGGTAAGCTTTGAAAAAGATATGAATCTGCAAGCTCCCATTTTTAGATAAATTCATTTATAAGAGAAAAGGACTCTTGATTTCCTAGGTAGAAAACCCCCTAAAATAAACCTTGGGGAAATCGGTACAAGAAGCTGCCATCAAATTCCACCTCTCAACATTTTATGATCAACTTTTATGATTACCAGGTGCCAGGGAATGTGCTGGGTGCTTTCTCACACATTAGGCCATCAGTCTTAAGGAACAAATCTTAGTTTAATCTAAGCTATGACAGTGTTGGGACTAAAGTGTGAGGCGATTATGAAACCCAGATCCATGGAGTAATCCTTAAGAAGCTACTTCAGGTCATTCTAGGACTATAATTCTTGTTTACCTCCCTCTTTGACTAGCATGGTGCTTTCCACTTAACGGTACCCCATGAATACTTACTGAACTGAGCAAATGCCATATAAAAGCCAAAACCTGCGGCCTCTACAGCCTTTCCAGGCCTTTGGAAGGTTTATTAGAAAGCAATACGTGCTCTCCCTCAACATCCTGTCTTGGTGATTGATGATATGGGAGATGATTAAAGATTCTCAAACTCAAAGTCTTTAATATATTGGTAGTAATCCCTTCAAATAAATCACACATAAGTAATAAGTTTAAGGATGCCATTCAAAAATTACAAAGGAAGTCAAAACATATTTACTGGGACTTGTCAGAATGGAAATTTATTCTCATTATCCAAAATGTAATAGAGATCTTCCTCAACTTAAGATGGGGTTATGTCCCAATAAACCCATTGTGTGTTGAAAATATCATAAGATGAAAATGCATTTACCACACCTAACACCCCGAACATCACAGCTCAGCCTCACCTTAAACATTCTCAGAACACTTACATTAGCCCACAGTTGGGCAAAATCATCTAACAAAAGCCTACATTATAATAAGGTATTGGCTAGCTCATGTAATTGAATACTGTAATTGAAAGTCTGAAACAGGGGTGCCTAGGTGGCTCAGTTGGTTAAGCATCTGCCTTCGGCTCGGGTCATGATCCCAGGGCCTGGGATCGAGCCCCACATCAGGCTCCCTGCTCAGTGGGGAGTCTGTTTCTTCCTCTCCCTCCGCCTGCTTGTGCTCTCTCTCTCTCTCTCTCTCTCTATCACATAAATAAATAAAATCCTTTGGAAGGAAGGAAAAAAGGAAGGAAGGAAGGAAGGAAGGAAGGAAGGAAGGAAGGAAGGAAGGAAGGAAGAGAAAGAAAGAAAGAAAGAAAGAAAGAAAGAAAGAAAGAAAGAAAAAATAAATAAATCAGAAACAGACCAGATGTGTGGATACAGTGTGGCTATAAGTGTGTCATATGGCCAGATGGGAGCTGCCACTACCCAGCATCAGGAGAGCATCTTACCACACATCGCTACCCAAATTCAAAATTCCAAGTACAGTTTCTACTGAAGGGTATCACTTATGCACCATCATAAAATCAAAAATTATAAGTCAAACCATCGCAAGTCAGGGACTGTCTATACTAGACTGTGTTTCGAACTTGCTTCTCGAATGACTTCTTTTGTTTTGATAGCACAGTCTTAATGAACAGCCTTTGGGCAAGAAAACAGCTAAATCTGTTTGCAGTACATGATTTTCACTCTGTATTATCATATTGGTGTCCATGGTCACATCTGTGAGACCAAAGAAAGAGAAACAAACAGCTTTGGAGAAAAACCACCAATGAACCCTAGAGTAAGTCTGAGTCTGAGTATTTTCTTGGTGTGCAGGTCAAATTGAATAACATCTAAACTAAATTATTTGCTTTCATAGGAAAAGACTTTTCCACCCAGAATTTAAAGGTGTTTTAATAAAAGAAATTTAAAAAGTGCCATATTAGCAGTAACTTCTAATACAGTAGAAAGATTCAAAGTTAGAAAACAGAATTTCTGCTCACCTGAAGCAGAAAAAGCAGACAGGTGATTTACATTATAAACTTACCCAATATCCCTGTCAGGACAACACCTGCAAGAAGATTTCTCCGGTCTAATCTTACGGTAGCATTTCATTATTTCTCATTATTAATTTTTATTTATTTCTTAACATACATATTTGAGAGCCTACTATGTACCAAGTGCTGGGAACACCACAGTGACCCCAACCAGATGAGGTCCCTCCCATCAGGGAACTAACATATGGGCGGGGGGAGAGAACCATAACCAAACACCACCTTCCAGTCTGTAAAACAGCGGCAGAGGTGATGTAGGGCAGACCCACGATCGGGAATCAGACCAAGACAAGGTGATCAAGAAGGGACTCCGGGAGGAAGTGATCATGAACTCTGGAGATGTGGAAATGAAGCATGTGAAGAGCACTCCAGCAGATGGAACCATAGACAAGTCCCTGTCACTGGAAGGAGCATGGTGACCACAAGGGATGAGAAGGGGACCAGTGTGGGGCTAAAACACAACCTGGGAGCAATGGAAAACCACGAATGGTTATAGGGAGGGAGGTATCATGATCAGCCTTGAATTGTTAAAGATGGTTACAGGCAGATAGGAGAACAGATTAGACGGGGGACAGTGTGTCTATTAGTGGGCCAGTTAGGAGGCTCATAGCTCAGGCAGAAGATGATGGTACCTTAGACTAGAGGTAGCAGTAGTGGGGGGTGGGTAGATTTGAGAGAATTTCTCCTACCCACATTCATTGCCCAACCCACACCTGCCACCCTTCCCTTCTAAATAGCTTCACGTCCATCTACATCGATTTTCTTGCCTGCTTAATGCTCCCCACTGCAGGACCGGCTTTGAGTGCTATACTTTATAATAAAGACTCCGTGTGTATTTGTGTTATGAATGAGGAGTTCCCACTTTCATTATGAGCTTCCCTGCACCATAAAATTCTTCCAATTCAATCCATCCTACAGTGCACCATGTAGGCACATACACAGAGGTCACAGAACGGGCCCAGTGGCCCCAAGATCACAACTGGAGATTCCTGAGGGGTGGGAAAAGGGTTCCCCTAACTCCATCCCCAAGCCTTAACCTTAGATGCAAAGCCAGTATGGGAATGAGCAGTCACAAGAAGGTGAAGCCTTAAGGAATGGATTTCATGTCTTTGAGCTGAGTTTTCTCATAACACCTGCTGCCAGGCCACTAACACCCAGCTCATAAACCACCTTGGTTATGATTTCCGTAAGTTGTTAGCACCTTTTCTAGATTCTCAGATGGACTTTTAACATTCTACTAGTCCATGTCTCAGACTACAAAATGCCCTTAATACTATGATAACTCATAACCTAATAAAAATAATATAAATATAAAACATTTTTTAAATGGCCTTTTATCTACATTTCCTCCACTGACACTTACAATAACCCCACAAGGTAGGCAAGACTGGAATTTATTCCTCAATGGTGCTTGAGGATGCAACCAACTCCTTCAGTCAACAGTAAAATGAGCAGTTGCTGGTCTGACTCGTTGGGGAGACTAAACATGGCTTCTCTGGGAGCCTTGGTCAACTCGAGCCTGGGTGTCTCAGACTTGGAATGCAAGCCATTTCCCTCACAGACTCCTCCTCTGGAGGACGCTTGGGTCCCTGTGATACTTAAGAAAATCTCATTTTAGCCATTTCACTTAGACAATGATCTGAAATCGGAAATAATGCTCACAGATTTTGTTAAGCAAAACCAGTTTCTGCTAATATCCAGCAACTATTCCCACTGGATTTTTTCAGCTTGCTTACCTACCACAAGGGAGATGCCCTCTAGTGTTAATTAAAGGGACAAATATGGATGGTGGATGGCACAAAGCTGGCTCTGACACTTTCCACACTTCCTCCAACTAACCAAATTGAGAGCAGAAACCAAGAATCTTAGAGTTAAAAAGGTCCTTGGCAGATATCCAGTCCATTTCCTTGGCCCTTTGGTCAATATCACCATGCATGCAGGCGTGTGCGGGTGTCCAAAAATGTTATATCTGAGTCATCCTTCTGGGCGTTCAAAGGTTCTTGCCTGCAATGCCACCACTGCTCAAAATGGTTTGGAAATCTTTTCTTTCAGAACGGTCTTTAGAGTCAATTTATAAGTTGTAGGAAGAAGCAATGACTTTGCCTTCAAGAAGTCATGATTCCTTTCAATCAGAATGACTTCAGACTGGGGTCCACATGGCATTTGTCAATGAGCAAATATACCCTCAATGAGCAAATATACCCTCAAAGAACAAAGATTTGCTGCCACTAAAGACCGTCAAGGAAATGTGGCTATAGGTGTTGCCGGCCACAAGGATGCTCCCATAATAACAGCAGTATCACTCTTCTGGGTACAGAGCCTCTAAAAGATCTTTGTTATTAAATGCGGTCATATTCACCTATATGTAGAAGTCCAAGTGTCTGTGCTTCCAGAAAACATCCCCTGTCATGTCACTGTCACATTATGGACCTCGTTTTATTTCTGCACCTTCTCAGGGTTCTGACCATTGTCGTCATCTTGCCCCTGCTTGCCCAACGATGCCGACGTCAAATAGCACCATCTACAAGGTCTGCACTCAGAGACACTTAAAACAACTGTGGGGACAAGGACAAAATCACTGTCCAACATTTCCCTCTCTGTGTTTATGAACACATTGGGAAGTGACCATAGCTTGCATACACTGATTTAACTATAAAGACTAAAATATGTGACCCTTAAAATCATCCACTGGCAATTAGCCCAGTGTATGGGGAGACGGGGAGTGTGAGACTGATTTATCTTATCCAGAAAGCCATGATTTTAAGTCTTACTTTACAAATAAGAAACAAAAACAAAAATAGACTACATCTTCAGAATTTTTCAGGGAACACAGCTCTCCTTGGCTCATCCCATCTCAGCAAAACATACCTTTGGATCCCGTCATTTTTACCTCTGAAGTTTTTCAAAGAAATAAGCCAGAAATGTTCACATTTTATCTAAAAGTATGCTTATCACAGAGAGATGTTGGATGAAAAAAATGAAAATATGCCTTTATATAAATCAAGAGGTTGATTAAACAAATTATCATGTAAATGTTGGCATAATATTTTGCCACGGCTAGAAATCATGTTTTTGTAAAGAATTTAATGACAAGAGGAGAGACTCACCCTGCAGGCTCTAAGAAGCAGATGGCCCAAGACCCAAGCATCTTTCCAATTTAGGCAGTCACCCTCCTCCTCAGAATCATTTCTGTCTCAAAATGTACCTGCAGGATTTTAAGTTATAGATGTGACAGTGACAACACAGAGAGGCTAATGCCATCAAAAGAAGTTCAGGAGCTCCTGGGTGGCTCAGTCATTACGTGTCTGCCTTCGAAAGTGGCTGTACCAACTTGCATTCCCACCAACAGTGTAAGAGGGTTCCCCTTTCTCCACAACCTCTCCAACATTTGTTGTTTCTTGCCTTGTCAATTTTTGCCATTCTAACTGGTATAAGGTGGTATCTCAATGTGGTTTTGATTTGAATTTCCCTGATGGCTAATGATGAACATTTTTTCATGTGTCTGTTAGCCATTTGTATGTCTTCTTTGGAGAAGTGTCTGTTCATGTCTTCTGCCCATTTTTTGACTTGCTTATTTGTTTTTTGGGTGTTGAATTTGAGAATTTCTTATTAGATCTTGGATACCAGCCCTTTATCTGTAGTGTCATTTGCAAATATCTTCTTCCATACTGTGGGTTGCCTCTTTGTTTTGTTGACTCTTTCCTTTGCTGTGCAGAAGCTTTTTATCTTGATGAAGTCCCAAAAGCTTGGAAAACAGTGTGGAGGTGTCTCAAAAAATTAAAAATAGAGCTACCCTATGACCCAGCAATTGCACTCCTGGGTATTTACCCCAAAGACACAGATGTAGGGAAAAGAAGGGCCATATGCACCCCAATGTTCATAGCAGTAATGTCCACAATAGCCAAACTGTGGAAAGAGCTGAAATGCCCTTCAACAGATGAATGGATAAAGAAGATGTGATCCATATATACAATGGAATATTACTCAGCCATCAGAAAGGATGAATACCCAACTTTTACATCAACATGGATGGGACTGGAGGAGATTATGCTAAGTGAAATAAGTCAAGCAGAGAAAGTCAATTATCATATGTTTTCACTTATTTGTGGAACATAAGGAATAGCATGGAGGACATTAGGAGAAGGAAGGGAAAAATGAAGGGGGTATATTGGAGGGAGAGATGAACCATGAGAGACTATGGACTCTGAGAAACAATCTGAGGGTTTTAGGGGGGGGGGGGAATGGGTTAGCCCGGTGATGAGTATTAAGGAGGGCATGTATTGCATGGAACACTGGGTGTTATTCCAAAACAATAAATTGTGGATCACTGCATCAAAGACTAATGATGTATGGTAACTAACATAACATAATAAAATAAAATTAAAAAAAAAAAAAGTGTCTGCCTTCGGCTCAGGTCATGATCCCAGGGTCCTGGGATCGAGCCCCCATGCATCAGGCTCCCTGCTTGGCGGGAAGCCTGCTTCTCCCTCTCCCACTCCCCCTGCTTGTGTTCCTGCTCTTGCTATCTCTCTCTCTGTCAAATAAATAAATAAAATCTTTAACAAAAAAAAAGTTCAGTATAGAATTTTTATCTTATTACTCACATTTCTCAAGAGGACAGGGCATGCCACACCATGCAAAGTCACATGAAGAAGGACCAGTTCTGGCCAGGAGCCCAAAGGGGCAAATGGAAAGCATGACCCAGAGCCTTTATTGTGTTTTCCATAGGAATGAGTTAGGATTAACTCATTTGAGTAACATCAGTGGGCTCTGGGGTATAGAGGTCATCTATAGTTGTCTCATTCTTGGCCCTGGCTGATTAGGGCAGAGGACTCTTACCACCTGCATTGTAAGAGTCAGACAGAGGAGGTGGTTCTCAGTGAGGGCTCTGGACTAGTTAGTTGGCAAATGAAAAGCATGCTCTCTGGGGTGAGCCCTTTGGCATCTCTAAGAATTGACTAGCCTTGGAAGGGGCAGTCTCTCCCCAGTCAGTGTGGCCTCAAACGCCAGATCATCAAGAATACAGAAAATGAGAAAATGTAGTTAACACAACCTCTATGAAGAAACAACTGCCCCCAGAACCTCTGGACCACAGAACAAAGCATGTACTTATCTTAAGCATGCTTGTCTCCTTCTTTTAAGAAATAGTCAGACTGGGGTGCCTTGGTGGCTCAGTGGTTAAGTGTCTGCCTTCGACTCAGGTCATGATCCCAGGGTCCTGGGATCAAGCCCCGCATCGGGCTCCCCGCTCAGCGGGAAGTCTGCTTCTCCCTCCCCCACTCCCCCTGCTTGTGTTCCCTCTCTCACTGTGTCTCTCTCCGTCAAATAAATAAATAAAATCTTTAAAAAAAAAAAAAAGTCAGACTAACCCTTTTGGCTTCCTCCGGGACACCGTGTCCCCAGATCTCCAATCCTTCATGTAACATATGCAACTCTGATACAATCTGCCTGTTGAGACTTGCTCCTGGATTAAGGGGGCCCACCATTTTACTCTTCTCTGCACCCACCACAGCTCCTTGCACCTCATATGTGCACCTCTTCAAAGGAGGCAGTTCTGACGGCAACCATCCCTACTGACAGCTGGTGGATTATACAAGACCCTGGCATGAGAGTTCTGCAAGAGCGAGTGGGCATCAAGGGAGTGGTATATATACTCCCAAGCTGGCAAAATTTGTGGGACATATATACGTGGCCGTGTGCATTATTCCCAGTTGAGGTTCCAACGCTTTCAATACGCTCTACTGCTCCAAACACAGTTAAAAGCCTGTGCTTAGGGCGCCTGGGTGGCTCAGTTGGTTAAGCGACTGCCTTCGGCTCAGGTCATGATCCTGGAGTCCCTGGATCGAGTCCCACATCGGGCTCCCTGCTCGGCAGGGAGTCTGCTTCTCCCTCTGACCCTCCCCCCTCTCATATGCTCTCTCTCATTCTCTCTCTCTCAAATAAATAAATAAAATCTTTAAAAAAAAAAAAAAAAAAGCCTGTGCTTAAAACAATTTTGCCAGATTGCCAGATTACCTAGACCAATTTTAGGGAATGAGATTATAGGGTGGGAAGAAGGGCATGGTAGGGTACTGTTGGAAGAGTGGATGGGATTCACCCCCAAAAGGAGGGAATGGGGATAAAAAAAAAAAAACCCTTACAATGGCATAGCCCAGTCAGAGGTCTAGGAATGGTATTTGTCTAACAGATGAGCCCTGCAGCCACTCTATGGGAACAGATGACACAGGCGAACAGCGTGTGCAATTAGGCCAACATGGAGCCATTCACATTTGGAGGCTTGTTAGACAATTTCACATTCTTCTGGAGTTCAGCCAACTGATGGGCTGTGACATGAGATAATCGGTGTCACTGATGTGTGAAGGTCCCATAAGAGATGACAGGCAGACTGTGCAGAAACAGGCATCCTGGGGTCTCTGTGTATGAGCAGACAGAACAAATGCGTGTACTAACACGATGCCCATTTGCAAAACGACAGCCTATTTCAGCAAGCTGACAGCAACAACAATTTTTCTGAAGTGTTGCTCCTAATGATTTGGAAGGGAATAAAAGGAACCGCATTTCCTTTCTGGATGTCAATGATAGGCAACGTGTGTTACTGTTTTTCTGTTTAGGAAAAGTGGAGATTAAGGGGAAAGTGAAATATATGTATATCTTTAGTGACTTTCAGGTTTCAGATCATGAAAGCTACAATAGGTAGCATGGGGAATGTCTATCATTATTTTCCCTGTGCCTTTCCACTGCCCTATATCAAGCCAAATCCCGACTCATAATTCCCACTTCCATATCTCTCATTCACTCCTCAACCCACCCTCCTCTAGCTTCTCTGAGCCAAGGTCACTGATGGCCTCCTAACTGTCAGATCCAGTAAACATATTTGTTCTAGTTGCCATTGCTATTGCATTTAAAGGACTCCATTAACATGTCTCTAGTTTGAGGGAACTTTACAGTCCAAGGGAGACTTCTCCTATCATGAAATTAAAGATTTACTTCAGGCTTTAGGAGGACCAGGGGCAAGAGGGCAGGAATCACTTCCAGCTCCAATAGCCTGACAGGGCACCCACTGGAAGGGGCAGGAGGGCTGGGTACAGACTTGGAAAGCTGGATTCCCTGGAGGCTTTGGTCTCTGGAGCAAGTATGACAATTTTCCAGGAAGACGGGACAAAGGAATCATCATTCGAAAATGTTAAATGCTTCATGTTTACACACACATTTGTCATTTTTTTTTCGAAGTCCTTTTATTCCTTCTATGTAAAGGAAGCAGGATTTAATTGATGGAGTCTGGATTATGATCCTGGTTAGGGCCTGGGATCAGCTTGTCTATTGTACATGGAACTCGGCCAAAAGTTACTGGTTTGTGTTTTGAAATCTGAAAATGCCCCTCAGTCACACAGTCCTGTCCAATTGCCATGTACCTAAGTTAAACATGTTCTTGTTCTTCCCCTTTTTCCCCTTCCGCTGGGTCACTCCTACTCTTCTCCCTTAGGAAGCCTTCCCTGCCCACTCCACCCGAGCCTGGAGTGGGTGACTATCACATCACCCTCTGCCTTACACTGCTGCAGAGCTTAAAAAGGATCATTAGGATCAAGTCAGCTGAGTTAAACCTGGTTGACTGAAAAATCATTGACAATGAAGACAGTATGTCTTATTCATCTCTAGTGCCAAATGCAGTGTCTGGCAATGAGTAGGCACTCAATAAATTTTTATGGAATGAATGAAGGAAATAGTATTATTACTAGCCAACAATAGCACCAATTGGAGTCCATAAATGTTCTCAAACGAAAATGCTGAACTGACGAATGCCATGCAGTGTGCAAGCGAAATTACTGAGCCATTAGGAACCAAGGATTTTAATGCTGTACATTGAAAATATGCTCACTACAGGAAAAATACAAGTCCTCAAATTAGTTTAATGCCACTTGTGCTGATAACACAGATCTGCTGTCTTCATTTCACTTCCCAGCCGTAGGTTACAAGAACACAGTTTGAAAGGGTGTCATATTCTTTTACTGAATATTCAATAAAAATATAATAAAATTGAAATGCCGGAGTCCATAAGAAACATTGTATATTTTTGTTATTCATTCCACCTTAAAGTAAAATCTTATTTTAAAAGCATTTAAACGCATGTCTTCTGTTCTAATCTCTCCAATAATGCTCAGTGCCATGTGACACAGACCCCCTGGTCATTCTGAGAAATGAGCACTCTTTCTCTCTTTCTCTGCAATACAAGAAATTCTAGATATTTCATTAAACCACTATCTGCCAGAAACAGAGGAACCAGGCAATACAAACATTCTTGAGAAGGGTCAAAGGCATTGGTCATAGGAAGGAGAGAGTGGAGTACATACCCTGGAGTGAGCACTGGGAGAGATAATAAATAAATGCATAGAACAAATCAGGATTAGTGGGTAAGTTATCTCACTGCTTCCAAGAAGTCATTCTCCCTCATCCCCCATCCCAGGAGTGGACAGAGTGGGTGGGAGTCAGTGGGGAGAGTCTTCTGATACCTCTTGTGTCTCTCGGATTCTCCAAAATTATTTCTCCTTTCCTTCTATTTCCTCAACAAACCCTACAGGTTCTCCTGAGAAATTAAGCTTTAAAAAAACCAACACAGAAGGACCAACAGGCTACTTCTACCTTCTACCCCACATTGTAGCTCTCCTGAATCATGGACGCACTGAGCCATTTGCTTGCAAGAAGGGGAGTACAGAAAGGAACACATGAACCGATAAATATCTCCTTCAAGATCAGAAAGCCACACACATAAGTACACAGAAATGAATTTCTGGATGTCTCTTATAAAGCGAGGCACATAATCCAGAGCCTTGGTTATAACGTTTGTGGGGTTTTATTAGGAGTAAAGATGCTCTCCATGTTTCTGAAGGCTTGCTCAATCCTGAGTGGCTGCCAGACTTCCGGGTGAGCATATGGAATCCTAGCCCTGTGTGTTGTATTGGGGCTTTTGCTGAGTGAACCAGACAGCCTGGCAGTCCCACCAGCATGATTAGGACCAAAGCTCTCACCTTGTCTGCAGATGGTCATCAATCCAATTTGCTCACCTCCTGAAGTTATCTGCCCCCTGCCACTCCTCTTTGGGAAGTGGAAATGAAGCCTCCTCATGAGTCACGGGCATGATGGATTCTTCAGTAACTGACAGTGACAGAACAAGGCTAATAGTTGGGCGTAAACAGGGACCCAGCCACCCAAGTCACAGCGAAGCACCACCACAGTCTCCTTCAGAGAATAACATGAGCAAATCTCAGCTTGATTTGTAAAAGAAAATGTCAGTCATGGGGGGGGGTGATGTTTAAATCCAACTGCTTTTTCCTCTCAAACAGCCAGATGATTTAATCATCTTCCTTATTAAGCTGGGAAGAGCTGACCTTTAGAAATCCTCCTGCAAGCAGAAATATTTAAAAGCAAAATACTTTCCAAGTACCAAAGAGCTAAGTGTTATCCATTCATGTTCTTCTCTGCTCTATGGAATTTGCTACAATCCCAGGTCAAGCATCGGTGCCAGGCTGCATCTCTGTGAGATCATTCACGAAGAGCCTCTTATATGCCCTGCTCGCTAGTTGGTGCATTTGCAAAGTCTAGCTCATGTAACTCTCAGGTAGGAATTGTTATCTCCACCTTATAGGTGAATCATCTGAAGCTCAGAGAGGTTAACTAGCTTTCCCAAGGTCACACAGCTTATGAGCTCCCACTAGGCAGGAGTCATGCATGCCTGCAATTCTTATGGTCCCTAATCTAATGCACCTAGGAGACTCTTGATGAAATAGTGAAACAGGCTATTTTCCTTGTTCCTTTCCTACCCTTCCAGATTTTCTGCCCCACGTCAAACATTGGCAGCCATCTCCCCACGGAGATAGGAACATGCCCAGCTTCATACAACCTAATATGCCTCTGGCCAGAGCTTTGATTTACCAGTTTAAAGTAAGTAGGACTGACCTTATGGCCAACATCTCTACTTCATTTGGGTCCCTGTGCTGGTTCCCTGTTCTCATCCCACCCCTATCTCCACTACAATATGTAAGTGCTACATTGTCAATTTATCCTAATGCACATATCTGGAGTTAGCAATGGAGGGCTTTCAAGATTTTCTAATCCAACCCCTTTATTTTTTTAAAGATGGGGAAAAAACTGACATGGAGAGAGGTGGTGACTGGCTGAGGCCACCAGAGACAAGACCCTTGTCTCCAGCCCCAGCCCATTGCTCTGAGCTCACACCACAGTGCTCTTCGATGTATGTCAAACCACTTTGTCAACTCTCCGAGGATACACGCATGCTCCCCCTGACCTTTAAACTTGGAATAAGGCATAAGACTTTGTTCATATCGAAGGGAATTTCTGACATCAGTCATCCAGTGGGAGAAGTGCTTGCCTCTAAAATCACCCATTATGAATCTTGTGTCATTATTGCTAAGTCAATATGGAGCACCTCTGGAGAAAGAGGTGGACAAGCAGGAGTAGCAAGAACAGCCAAGTGTCCTTTTCCATACATCACCAGGCCTACCCACCACCTCAGGCTGCTGGGCCAGCCCTATTCCTAGAGGTTCTGAGTGGAAGATTTTATGTCCCAATGTCGGCCTAGCAGCAGCACATTCAACCTCGCCCCTAATCCGAAACTTCTATCGCCCTAAAAACTCCCATGTGCATACAGACAGAGCCTTTGATCTTAACCCCTCAGCCTCATGCCTCCATCCTTAGCATGAGGCAGAAGGTTTAGGAAGTTGGATGCACTGCTCAAGAAAGGAGAAGCACGGATGGGTGGGGGTGGCTTAGATCACATGAGGAGTCACAGGCCAGGGCCAGAGAAAACAGAAGTCTTGGGAAACTGCACCACTTGAGACTCTGGGGAGGGGGGTATTTCTAAGTGTGTAAGCATGCACACACGCTCACATGCATGCACACACAGACACATACATGCATGGGCAAGCATTAGAGCCTCGGTGATATTTCGTGTCCATATGGATCTGGGCTTAGGTCTATGTGTGAGGGACTATATATGTGCCTGTGTGCATGCTCGTGTGTGTGGTGAGGGTGAGATGAAATGGCATTGGGAAAAGCTGTCAAACCTAATGCCATTATAGGTAGAAAAGCATTAACAAAAATAAGAAAAGAAATCCCTCTAAAAGTGGTGTGAATGTGTGAAGCAATGGGGTGCCAGTAGGTAAAGCAGACTCCTGATTTGAAGCCAATCAGCTCCCACTCCTATCAAATGCAGAGTATTATACTGAGTACCTTGGAGGGTCATTGTGATGAATACTGACTGAGTCAGCCCTGGGTCTGTTGCACAGCGAGGGCTCAACGAACGCTGGCCCCAAATGTGCTGGCGGGGTGGGGGCTATCAACAAGGAACACGGAAGAAAGAGAACAGGTCGCCCCCTTGCCCCTCAGACTTGAAGAAAGTAGACATCAATGGATTTAAAATCTTAAAATTCTTTTACTAAGTGTCTCTCCACACTTCCAAGATTTAGTAACAAACTCAGGAAAAAACTGTACTCTGTCCCTTCTTCTAAATGGTCTAAACTTATAGTGGCTGTTGCTGGTGGTCTCAGCCCAGAGAGCCCACTCAGAGCAGACCAGGTGAGAGCTCAGGAACTCAGAGGCAGCAAGCAAGAGAAACCCTTCCAAGGGAAATCAAGTTCTTACCAATTACTGCTAACTATGCCATGAAAGGGAGAACACTCTTTCAATTACCAAATGTCAGCTCTAATCCCCACTTATGAGTGCTAGACATAAAATGATGCAATAATTACACAATCTGCAGGAAAACTGACAAATATATTCCCAATACAAATGATTTACTGAGCCAGCCTGGCCACAGCCTGGCTTCGCTCCTTAATGGAAGTTGTAAAAATGCTGCCCTGGGCTTCGATCATCACAGTGATTTTGTACAAACCATGGATGAAGCAATAGATGAAACAAGCATTTTGGAGACTCTAAAATACCTCTGATTTGTTGATTTCTCCAAAATGATCGCCAATCTGCTTAGGTGGCCTATTAAAGAATCGTATGATGGTATGCCAGGAAAGACCTTTCACCAGGGAAAGCCATTTTGGAGATAAGAAGAGGTTAAGTGTCACGGTGAGGGCATGCAACAGTAGAGCTGGGATGAAACCCAAATGCCCTGATTTCCAGTCTTTTCCACAATCCCCCATAGACTCACCTATTAACAAGATATAATCAAATGTGGGCCATTAACCTCTATTACTTCCTACTTGAAAGCTAAGCCAATCAATATGTTACCATCACCAGCAAGGTGATTATTTGGTTGCAGTTACTCTTGATCAGAAAATTAATGAGTTGGGTAATAAGGAAAGAAATGTGCAGCGCATTCTATTCTTGGGCACAATATGGATAGGAAGGGCCAGGTGAGAATCAGAGAGTCTGAGTGATGGTATTTTCGCAGGAAGATGCTTGTGGTAGAAGCACATGGTTTTTCTCTAGCGAGGTCACTCAAGCTCTCCTGATACCCTACGTAGTAAGAGGAAGACAGCCCAGAGGTAATGAAGATTGTAAAATTAAGACTTTGAGGAAAGAAGATTAGGGATGCAAGAAATGGTAGAAATAGAAAAGTAACATGAAAAAGAAGATTTGGAATAAAAGATAAACACATTCTTAAGTCATAAGAAGTGTATAGGTTAACGAAATACTTAAACTCATACATCATTATGAGTTTGCCAATGAGTGGTGGTAATCCTAAACCATAATTTATGCTACTCTATTTTTCATTTCAGGTAAAGAATTGAGACTCCCTGAAGCAGTGATTGGGAAACTATTTTGGGTGACTTCTTTGCAAATGCAACAAAAGCTGTGGATCCAGCCCCTTGGTAAGTTCACATCTACACATATACATAAAATACTGTATATATTTTCAGGGTATTCAAAGACCTTTTTGAAAGTTTATCACTGGATCCCAGGGTATGGCACCTTGCACCAGACTGAGAAGTTTTAAACAATTATATAAGTATAAATATATACCCCCAAAGTCCTGAAGTTGTTTTAGCCTTGAGTTTCTCAAAAATTCTGTTCTAAATATACCTTTGGTGAGAAGCTCCATCAACCTGAGATGGAGCCTAATGTTAATGTCCATCCTCAAATTTTTCAATGTGTTACATTGTACATATTCTCAACAATCCCATGATTGTTTAGTTCTCTGGCCTGCATCTCTTCTTCTATACATAGGTCTGTGTGTGTGCGTGTGTGTGTGTGTGTGGGTGGGTGCACGCACATGCACATGGGGACGTGTATGTTCATGATGCAATATGCAAGACAATCTTTCTGAGGATCAGTTTCTTCCTCTGTATTTTGAGAATTCCAATATCTGTCTATTTTTCTCAGAGTTGCTAAGAAAATAAAATGACATCATGGATGGGAAAATTCTTTTAAACATGTATAAAGAACCATAAAAAAATGCATGGCATTGTCATTATTAGTGTCACGATAGCATTATAATTAAGCATGATACTTAAATGCAATTTGCAAGCCTCGGTATAGTTTCAGGAAGTTAGTTTAAAATGTTTGTCCACTTATAAAATCAAGGTGCTACACAATTCCAACCACATTAATCACATTGGCAACACCGTCTGGTTCAGAAGTTGGTCATAGCCTGGGTTGACTTCATGAGCTAACAAACAATTCTGTACCCAGAGGGCTGACAGTCAGCAAGTTTGTGGGGCATGGCTATACTGGGTGTCAATCCCCAACATCTGCTTTGAATGGTTGGTGCCCCAATTGTAGTAGTCATTAAATATTTTTGATATTCTGCCTGGCACCAGCTATGTGTGAAATACAGTGCTAGGAAAAAAATAGATTTGTAAGACATAGTCCACATTCCCAAAAAGATAGGAGCCTGATTGGGGAAATGCAGGCCATTAATAATAACACAGGTATTTAGTATTTACTTCTGTGTATGAAATATTTCGTTGGGTCAGAAGAGGCAATCACTTCTAGAAGGGTTGATGAACAAGACTCCATCGGGTAGGATTCACTGTAATCCCAAAGAATGCTAACCGAACGTTAGTGGTCACCTGTCAGCTCCACAAAAATGCACGCTGGGGCAGAGAAACACTCATGGCAGCATTAAAAAGAGAGAGAAAGCGAGAGTCTTTGCATTTTGTTTTACAGGTGGCTTCTCCTTCCTCCCCCTACTTCCAGGCAGAGATTTAATTAATTTAGAAGGGTAATTTGCAAAGTTCTTTAAGACCTCCAGCCATCAGGTGCCACAAGGAAGATAAGTGCTATGCTTATGCCTACTGTATCTATTTGGGTGCTGTGGGTAATGCACCATTATATTAGATCGACACGGCCCTCATTTCACGCTACCAATTTCTATTCTGTTAATTCTTTACTTAAATCTGCTAAGTACCTCTTCATTTGCCTTACCACTGTTATAATTTAATATGAACAACCAGAGTTGGAGTTTAATTGTTTCTTGAGTGAGCTAAAATCCAATATTTGTAAAATGCATCCATTTAAATGAAACCCCAGCAAGGGTCTGCTTCTTCCTGCAGTCCTGTCTCGGATGCCTTTGTTCCGCTCCTGTGGAGCCTTCCTGCTTCACAACACTGATTCCATTAGCCCAAGAAGGCCACCGCCGTCTGGGGACAGCCCTGCCGATGGCCCTGCATACCCGCCCGCCCTAGCCTCCATGCTCTCTCCCTTGACTGAAAGAACTAAATGCGGCAGGAAAAATATATTAATGGATGAGTGTCACCAGCCTGTCTCCTTGCCACCCACTAGGAGAACGTGGCTTTGCTTTCTTGGATCAAGAAGCAAGAGTCTAGCTGGATTTTCACCAAACTGAAGAGACACAGGAAAGACAGCAAGAAAGACAAGGAAGCAAACAAGTCCATGTGACCTAAAAGAGTCCTCTGAGCTGAAGCCGGGGGCGGAGAACTAGTCCCTGTACAGGAGTCAGAGAAAGAGAAGGAAAAGGAACAGGGCTTTGAAAATTTGGCACTGTGCATTGAAGGTAATCCTTCTCTGGCATTTTCTCAAGACTGAAGTCAAGACTTAATTGCTTTTCAAGTATTATTATATGTTGGACCAGAATTTCTTTGAATGAGATGCCACAAAGAGGATGGGCCTCAGGGTGGCTTACAAAGCAGGCTCTTTGTGGAGCTAAAGATTCATAATGCATCTCCATCCCATATCTGAGGCACAGGGTAGAGCAGTATCGGGGCCTTGCAGTTCCTCTTCCCAGGCAGGATTAGGCTGGCCAGAACACAGCATAATCTGAGGCTCTTCAGGATGTATTTTCTCTCTCATGCCAGCAAGTTTACACATCAAATCCAAAAGAGTCAGGCCAGAACTCAAAAGCATCCAGAATCATCTCCTGTACATGGCAAGAGAGACATCAGCCTCTCTCTCTCTTCTCATCCCGTACCCCTAATCATTCCTAACAAATTGTCCTAAGATACCCCTCTGGAAAACTCTCCCACATACTCATCATTCTTCCTTAAGGCCAGCCCCCTCCATGAGCCTGCCTAGGTCACTATAGTGCACCATAATTTTTATTCTTTCCAAAAGCTGGACTTCCATAGTTATTAATTTATTGGAAAATGATTACATTGGGTGAGAGGCAATAAGGCAATAACACCCAGAAAGAATTAAAAGGTAGGGATGGTTCTACATAGAGTTCCAAAGCATTGATAACACTGAGCCACTGATTGAATCCAATACTCAGACAGGACCCTTGTCCCTGGGTACCTGTGGTGGAATAATGGCCCCTCAAAGATGTCCATGTCCTTATCCCTGCAACCTGTGAACATGTCACTTTACATGGCAAAGGGGAATTAAAGTTTCAGATGGAAGTAAGGTCACTATTCAGCTGACCTTGAAATGGGGAGATGAACCTGAATTATCCAAGCAGGTCCAATGTCATCACAAAGGTCCTTATGAGGAGAAGAGGGAGGCACAAGTAAGGGGCCCAGAGAGATGGCAGCACAGGAAGGACTTTGCATGTTGTTGCTGGATTTGAAGATGGAGGAGGAGACTATGAGCCAAGGAACGTGGGTGGTCTCCAGAAGCTGGAGAAGGCGAAGACATAGATTCTCCCCTAGAGCCTCCAGAAGGAATGCAGCCCCATGGGCACCTTGATTTGAGCCCAGTGAAACCCATGTAGGATTTCTGACCTCTGGAACGGTAAGATAGTAAATTTGGGTGGCTTGAAGCCACTACGTTTATGGTAAGTTGCTACCGTAGTAGAAAACTAACACAGCACCCCAGGACCCCACTGCCCTGCCTTCCTGAGACCCCAGCCCCAAAACATGAGCTCTCTCATCAGCAGCTTGGAACTAGAGGAAACCCTTGCTCATATTTTCACACAAAAACTTTGTTGTCCAAATGGGGCTAGCAGAGTTCTGTGGGCTCAGTAATACAGCACATTTGGAGTTTAAAGAGCTCTGTTGGCAAGCCTGGGAACCTAATTATCACTGTTTTTGAGAAAATAAATAGTGCCAAACAGCTTACTTTCTAATGAATATTTGGAATATTTGGAATCCCTCACATTGGTGGATTGCACATTGTCTGTGATCTATGCAGATGGTTAAATGAGAGCTGTCAGTTTCAGACTCCAGACAACAGGAGGCCAAATCATTATTCATTTCTAAAAGTTTATAATATTGGAGAGAAAAAAAAGTCCTGGCTTATGATCTAGTCCCGAAAAACATCTGCTTTAGCAGAGGCCTGCTTACAGCATGAACCTTAGGTCCAGACAGGACATTTTCTTAAGAAAAAAAAAAAAAAAAAACTCAGAAAGCACATCACTGAGTACCATATTGAGAATCCAAATCAGTGCATCACATTGCTCGGGAAACACGCGTACCTCTAAGGCCATTTTGCAAGGGGGCACATTGAACCACTCCTACAAACTCTTCCTCAGAATTATACAAGCTAGAACGTCATTCTACATGAAATTCTCACATTTCATCAAACGGCTTGGTATGATAAAGCACATGCCATACATGTATGATATCTAGTGTTCAAATCAAATCGTTAAATAGATATTTAAAAACATATTTTATTCTTCCTTTATAAGTAGCCTGAACTTATATCTGTTTTCCACCACCAGCCCCAGATTTCATCTGCTGCTTCTTCTTAATTATTACTAACTTCCCCTTTCACTCAGAACTGTGCCAGTTTGATGACAAATTATGTGGCCCAAAAGCCTCAGTTATAGTTTTCTCATACATTTTCTTAAGTCAGAGTACAACGCCTTGCAGTTTCCTCTAGGTCTGGTGAAACCTGCATGTTTCAGAGCTGACTCCATGGGGCAACAATAGGAAGAGGGTATTAACTGAGAAGTAGATGATTTGGTGTATATATGAATAATATATATATTACGTATATATAAAATGTACTTAGTTGCGTTTTATCACTAATTTATATATATAATTTATATGCTATGTATTTATATAGTATATATAATTTATTTATATATATATTTTTATATATATAAATTAGTGATAGAATGCAACTAAGTGCCAAAGCCATGTCTGACGCTGTGTGTGTGTGTGTGTGTGTGTGTGTGTGTGTGAGAGATAAAAATAAACCCACTCTCCAGTCATTCCATTCCTACACCCCAGCCCTAAGCCATGAGCCTTATCATCAGCAACTTGGAGCTAGAGGAAATTCTTATTCATTATTAATAAGAAATTTAAGCATATTTTCCCAGAAAAACATTGCTGTCCAAGCTAGTAGAGCTCTGTGGAGTAATAGCACAAATATAATATATATAATTATATCATCTTATGTACATAATATATAATTATATAGGAATCTCATATATCATGTATATTATGTATATAATACACATGACACACTATGGCTAAGTGACAAAGCAGAAAGCTAAAAGGTGTTGGTGAAGATGACAAGGATGTCCATTTTCACCATTTCTATTCAACATCACACTGGAGTTCTAGTGAAGACTATTAGGCAAGAAGTAGGTACAAAAGGCATCCACTTTCAAAAAGAAGTAAAACTACCTCTTTTTTGCAGGTGGCATGATTTTACACATAGAAAATTCTATAAAGTGCACAAAATAAAAAGACTACTACTAGAGCTAACAAATGAGTTCAGCAAGATTACAGAATACAAGATCAATGTACAAAAATCAACTGTTTTTCCATACACTAGCAATGAACAATCCAAAAATAAAATTTAAAAAATATTTCCATTTCAAATAGAATCAAAAAAATAAAATACTTAGAAATGAAATTTAACCAAAAAGTGCAAAACTTTTGCACTGGAAAACTACAAAATATAATTGGGAAAAATTAAAGAACACCTAAATAAGTGGAAATATATCCAATATTCATGGAGTGAAGGACAATATTACTAAGATAGCAATACTCCCCAAATTGATTTGCAGATTCTACACAATCCCTATCAAAATCTTTTTTTCTTGAAGAAAGTGACAAGATGCTTTTCTTTAAGAAATTAACAAGCTGATCTTAAAATTTATGTAGAGATCCAAGGGACTTAGAATAGCCAAAACAATCTTGAAAAAGAACAAATTTGGAGGACCCAAACCTCCCAATTTCAAAACTTATGACAAAGGTACAGTAATCAACACTGCTTGATGCTGGCATAATGATAGATAAATAAATGGAATAGAATTCAGAATCCAGAAATAAATACATACATTTATGGCCAATTTATTTTCAACAAAGTACCGAGACGATTCATTTGGAAACAATCTTATTAACAAACAGGGCTAAAACAACTGAATATCCACATGCAAAAGAATGAAATTGGACCCCTACCTAACACCATATACAAAAATTATATACACACCATATTAAAAATATACCAAATGGATCAAAGATCTAAATGTAAGAGTTAAAAGTATTAAACAGTTACAAAAAAGCATAGGAGCACATCTTTGTGACCTCAGATTAGGCAGTGTTTCTTAGACATGACACCAAAAGCACAAATAACAAAAGAAAACAATAAATAAATTGACATCACAAAAATTAAGAACTTCTTTGCTCAAAGGATACCTACTATTTAAAAAAAATGAAAAAAAGAAAAGACAACCCACAGAATGGGAGAAAATAATTGAAAATCACATAACTGATAAAGGTCTAGTACATATAAAATGTAAACAACTATTATGACTCAACAATAAAAAGATAAACCAATTACAAACCGGGCAAATAATCGAATAGACATTCCTTCAAATAACATATAAAAACAGCCAATAAGACACGAAAAGATGCTCAACATGATTAGTTACTAGGGAAATGCAAGTCAAAGTCATGAGATACCACCTCACATCCACAAGGATGGCTACAATCAAAAACAGACAATAGCAAGTGCTGGTAAGGATGTGAAGAATTTGAAACTCTCACATACTGCTGATGGAAATGTAAAATGGTGCAAACACCATGGAAAACATTTTGGTTGTTCCACAAAAAGTCAAACATGGAATTACCATATAATCTAGCAATTCCTCTCTTAGATATATACCCAAGAGAACTGAAAGTCTATGTCCACTCAAAAATTTGTGCATTCGTGTTTATATCAGCACATATTTATGTCATGTATATATCAGTTCAAAATGGCCAAAAGGAGGGGGAAAACCAAAATACCCATCAATGAATGCATAAAAAATATAATACATTCATACAATGGAATATTATTCAGCCATACAAAAGAATGAATACATGCCACAACATAGGTGAATCTTGAAAACATTATGCTATGTGAAAGATGTCACAAAAAAAATCACATATTATCAGATTCCATTTACAAGAAATGTCCAGAATAGGCAAATCTATAGAGACAGAAGGTAGATGAAGGGTTACCAGGGGCTGTAGGGTAGGAAAGAATAGGAGTGACTGCTAACAGGTACGAGGTTTCTTTTGGGGTGATGAAAGTGTTCTGGGATCATATAGTGATGGTTGCACAACTCTGTGAATATGTTAAACCACTGAAATGTGTACTTTAAAAGAAGAATTTATGATTTGTGAATTATATCTCAACTTTTTTTAAAAAAGGAAAAAATACAAATAATAGCAGCATCTCTCTCAAAAGGTTGCTGTGAAGATTTAAAATAAAGAAAGGCATACAAAGCAATTTGCACAGTGCCAGAATGGATGATAATTGGGGGAGGGGTTATCATCTCAGGAAGGATCTTGTGCTCACAGGCTTAATGTCTAAATTTAAAACCCAGGAGTGATCCGTCTGCATTTTGCATTATTTTTTTCCCCTTTTCTTTCTCCTGCCCCACTGTTCCCAGTCTTTCTGGATGTGGCCCTAGTTCCAAGCTCTTCTTTTCAATTCACACCAGATACTGCATCTCACTCTCAATAATCTCTGACAGCCTTCTCTCCTGCTTCACTAGCAAAATTAGGACGTGTCAAAACTGTCCCAAGTAACTGCATCTTCTGACATACAGCATGAGCACAGAGACTCACTCAACACCCACCCACACAACAAGACAGAAACTTCAGTTGGTCGTGTGAAGAGAGGAGATAATTTTGGAAACTAGGAGCCTGTGTCATCATTTTAATGAAATAATAAAAGTTTTTTGATTTGCACCCATTTGCAATGTTCCTGTGCACAGACAAGATTCTCGGAGATGGTGATTCATCAGTCAACCATCCCACTGCGAGCAGGGGAGAAACAAATCTCCATGCCATACACATCATAAAAATGGAAATCAAGGAGGCTGTTCATTAATGCAGATTAGTTTTAAGCTTGGCATGGCTTTGCTCTGCCGAGATGAATACATACAGAAGAAATTCTCAGTGGGCCTTGAGTCCTTGGTAATATATAGTCCTTATTACCTCACTGACTAATGAACCTTCAAGCTCAGGAGAAGCAACTTGTAATCGTCCATGTTTCCCTGCAGATGGACCAGGGATCTGAGCTGCCTGGAACAGCCTTCCCCATCAGACTCTCTGCCCCCAGCCATAGCACCTCTGGTCCATCTCTGCCATTCTAAGCTGGTTTGTTATTACTGAAACTAAAGAAAGATTTGTATTCAGAGTCTCCACAGCTCCTTCTCAACGAAGCACATGAGCACCAAGTAATCCAATGAGCTAATTCACAAAAGGAGTTCATGGCTGAAGATGCCCGAATGTGTTGTCCCTCAGTATCAGCATACAAATATATTTTAAAGAGAGCCTTAAATCCCATAATCTGGGGGGTAGACTAACTGGGAAAATTTCAGGTTTTGAGAAAAAGCAATTGAAGTTTTCTTTTTTCCCCATTTCTTCATGGATGGAAGGAGCTTTTCAAATGTTTCAGAAATGCTTCAAATCACACCCTGTAGGCAGCGCATACTGCAATCAGATTAGAGCTGATTTTGACTCTGAACGTAACACAGGTGTATTCCACTGCTCTGAGCAGGAACTGCGGATGGCAGGTAGCCTGCCTCTTCTTTCTTTCCCTTCCTTTTTCCTTTTTCCTCCCTCCCCCTTCTCCCCCTCCCTCCATCTCTCCCCCCCATTTCATATGTGGCACCCTCCAAGTGCCACTGTACTCATTCTTTCTCTCACAGAATTTGCATAATAAAAATACAAACACAAGATGCGTGCCTTTAATGATACCAACCACCACAACAAAGGCAATCATTTGTGAGCATCCCTTAAATAGTAAGCCCAAAATCTGTGGTCGCCACACTTTCTTGAACATGCCTGCGTATGAGTAAATGATTTTTAAATGCACCTCCAATATGTGTATATATTTATTTATAAATTATATACATGTACTATCACTATATGCTATATAAAGCACATATAAAACAGCCCAAAAATTTAAAGGATAAAATTAAAACAGAGGTCAGCAAACTTTTTCTTAAAACACCTGATAGTAAATATTTTAGGCTTTGCAGGCCGCATGATCTTTTTTACAACACTTAACTCTGCCATTGTAGCATGAATGCATCCATTGATAATCTGTAAGCAAATAGGCACGGCTACATTCCAATAAAGTTTTATTTACAAAGACAAGTGGTGGGTTGGATTCAGCCCATGGGCCATATTTTGCCAACCCCTGAATTAAAACATAAATATTAGTAAAAGTCCTAAATACGTTTCCATATCCATTGCTGAACAATATGAGAAGAAATAGGATCAGATTTAATTCACCAATTCCCAATTGCTACTACAGAATATAATTTCCTTTGTTATTTCTATATGCTGAGGTGAAGAGTACAAAACACAGCCAGGTTAAGATGCAAATGCTAAGTTTCAGGCTGACCTCACTTCTAGGTATATAATTTATTCTATAAATTATATTTCTAATCAACTCTGTGGTTCAAATTGTACTTCAACAAAATGTCAAATTACTATGTGTCTTGGACCTTTGGGGTTTCTGGCAAATGATCAAAGACAAAGATGTCGGAGGGAGGAAAGATGGCAGAGGAGTAGGGGACCCTATTTCAGCTGGTCCCCAGAATTTAGCTGGATATCTACCAGACCACTCTGAGCACCCACGAAACCAGCCTGAGATGTAAGAAGATCTGGATCTCTACAAACAGAAGATCGCAGGCGGTTGGTCTTGAGGTACAAATCGGGGAGTCGTGATTCCGCGGGCAGATATCAGAGGATAAACAGCAGCGGGAGGGTACCTGGACGTGGGGATCCTACACAGCCAGTGAGCAACAGCCTCACGCGCTGCGGACGGGCACAGACTGGCAGACCGGTAGTGGCGGGGAAAGGATTCTAGGGCAGCCCCCGGGGCGGAAACCTGGAGCGGCGGGGTCGTGCATGCAATCTGGGGGGGCTGGCGGTTTTAGAAGCACAAAGGGCAGAGACATGCTCCGACCTGGAGGCAGGACTGGGGGCGCTGCGGAGGGGTGCACATGCCAGGACGCTGCAGTTTATAGCAGCACGGACAGAAACGGAGACGGTGTGGCCTGGAGAGCTCACTGAAGAACAGACTGTGGTCTCTCTGCTCTGAGGCAGAGGGTTGGAAACGGTCTCTTCTGCTCTGACTCGCGGAAGAGAGGCGGAAAGCCGCCAGGGAAAGCCACCAGAGAACAAAAGCCCCAAAGACTGATTCCCGCTGAGCCCATCCCCCGCCACAGGGGGGCAGGACAACTCCCTCCAAACAGGGTTGCCTGAGTAACAGCGCGGCAGGCCCCTCCCCCAGAAGACAGGCTGGGAAAACAAGAGGCCAGCAATCCTAAGGTCCCAAGAAAACAGGTGCATCTTGCTTGGGTTCTGGTCAGTAATTTGGACTCTATACATTCTCTCAAACACCCATCAACAGAATGACTAGGAGGAAGAGCCCCCAAAATAGAAAAGACTCAGAGATTATGACTTATGCTGCAGATTTACAAATGGATGCAGATATAACCAAGATGTCAGAGATGGAATTCAGGCTAGCAATTGTGAAGACAATGGCTAGAATGGAGAAATCAATTAATGGCAACATAGTCTCTAAGGGCAGAAATGAAAGGTGAATTGGCAGAACTTAAATATGCTATCAATGAGATCCAATCTAATCTAGATAATCTAACAGCTAGGGTAACTGAGGCAGAAGAGTGAATAAGCGACCTGGAAGACAATATAATAGATAAAAAGGGAAAAGAGGAAGCCAGGGAAAAACAACTCAGAATCCATGAAGATAGAATCAGAGAAATAAGTGACACCATGAAGCATTCCAATGTCAGAATAATTGGAATCCCAGAGGGAGTGGACAGAGAGAGGACTAGAAGATGTATTTGAGCATATCGTAGCTGAGAACTTCCCTAATCTGGGGAATGAAACAAACATTCACGTCCTAGAGGCAGAGAGGACCCCTCCCAAGATCAAGGAAAACAGGCCAACACCCCGGCATGTAATAGTAAAACTTGCAAATCTTAGAACCAAGGAACCATCTTAAGGGCAGTTAGGGGGAAGAGATTCCTTACGTACAGAGGGAGGAACATCAGAATAACGTCAGACCTATCCACAGAGACCTGGCAAGCCAGAAAGGCCTGGCAAGACATATTCAGGGTACTAAATGAGAAGAACATGTAGCCAAGAATACTTTATCCGGCAAGGCTGTCATTTAGAAGGGATGGAGAGATGCAGAGCTTCCTCGACCGGCAGAAACTGAAAGAATATGTGACCACTAAGCCGGCCCTGCAAGAAATATTAAGGGGGGTTCTATAAAAGGAGAAAGACCCCAAGAGTGATCTACAACAGAAATTTACAGGGACAATCTATAAAAACAACGTGTTCACAGGCAACATGATGACAATTAATTCATATCTTTCAATAATCACTCTCAACGTGAATGGCCTAAACGCTCCCATAAAATGGCACAGGGCACAGGGCTGCAGATTGGATAAAAAGACAGGATCCATCCATATGCTGCCTACAAGAGACTCATTTTGAACCTAAAGATACATCCAGACTGAAAGTGAAGGGATGGAGATCCATCTTCCATGCCAGCGGACCTCAAAAGAAAGCTGGGGTAGCAATTCTTATATCAGACAAATTAGATTTTAAACTAAAGTCTGTAATTAGAGACACCGAAGGACAATATATCATTCTTAAAGGGTCTATCCAACAAGAAGATCTAACAATTGTAAATATCTATGCCCCCAACATGGGAGCAGTCATCTACATAAGCCAACTGTTAACCAAAATAAAGAGTCATATTGATAACAATACGTTAATTGTAGAGACCTCAATACTCTACTCTCAGCAATGGACAGATCATCTAAGCAGAAAATCAACAAGGAAACAAGAGCTTTGAATGATACATTGGACCAGATGGACCTCATAGATATTTACAGAACATTCCACCCTAAAACAACAGAATACTCATTCTTCTCGAGCACACATGGAACTTTCTCCAGAATAGACCACATTCTGGGTCACAAATCGGGTCTCAACCGATACCAAAAGACTGAGATTATTCCCTGCATATTCTCAGACCACAATGCTTTAAAACTGGAACTCAATCACAAGAAAAAATTTGGCAGAAATTCAAACACTTGGAAGCTAAAGACCACTCTGCTCAAGAATGTTTGGGTCAACAAGGAAATCAAAGAAGAACTTAAACAATTCATGGAAATCAATGAGAACGGAAACACATCGGTCCAAAACCTATGAGATACTACAAAGGCAGTATTTCCTAAGGGAGAAATACATAGCCATCCAAGCCTCACTCAAAAAAATAGAAAAATCCCGAATTCACCAACTAACTCTACAGCTTAAAGAACTAGAGAAAAAGCAACAAAGGATGCCTAAGCCATGCATTCGAAGAGAAATAATTAAAATTAGAGCAGAAATCAGTGAATTAGAAACCAGAAACACAGTAGATCAGATCAACAAAACTAGAAGTTGGTTCTTTGAAATAATTAATAAGATCAATAAACACTGGCCAGACTTAGCCAAAAGAAAAGAGAAAGAACCCAAATTAATAAAATTATGAATGGAAGGGGAGAGATCATGACTAACACCAAGGAAATAGAAACAATTATTAGAAATTGTTATCAACAACTATATGCCAATAAACTGAGCAATCTGGATGAAATGGAGGCCTTCCTGGAAACCTATAAGCTGCCAAGACTGAAACAGGAAGAAATTGACAACCTGAATAGGCCAATAACCAGTAACGAGATTGAAGCAGTGATCAAAAACCTCCCAAAAAACAAGAGTCCAGGGCCTGACGGATTCCCTGGGGAATTCTACCAAACATTCAAAGAAGAAATAATACCTATTCTACTGAAGCTGTTTCAAAAAATAGAAACAGAAGGAAAACTTCCAAACTCATTCTATGAGGCCAGCATTACCTTAATCCCCAAACCAGGCAAAGACCCCATCAAAAAGGAGAATTTCAGACCGATATGCCTGATGAATATAGATTCCAAAGTCCTCAACAAAATCCTAGCTAATAGGATCCAACAATACCTTAAAAGGATCATCCACCACGACCAAGTGGGATTTATCCCCAGGATGCAAGGGTGGTTCAACATTCTCAAATCAATCAGTGTGACAGAACACATTAATAAGAGGTGGGAGAAGAACCATATGGTCCTCTCAATTGATGCAGAAAAAGCATTTGACAAAATACAACATCCTTTCCTGATTAAAACTCTTCAGAGTATAGGGATAGAGGGAACATTCCTCAAGTTCATAAAATCCATCTATGAAAAACCCACAGAGAATATCATCCTCAATGGGGAAAAGCTGAGAGCCTTTCCCTTAAGATCAGGAACACGTCAAGGGTGCCCACTCTCGCCACTATTGTTCAACATAGTACTAGAAGTCCTAGCAACAGCAATCAGACAACAAAAAGAAATAAAAGGTATTCAAATTGGCAAAGGAGAAGTCAAACTCTCTCTTTTCGCAGATGACACGATACTTTATGTGGAAAACCCAAAAGACTCCACCCCCAAATTACTGGAACTCATACAGCAATTCAGTAATGTGGCAGGATACAAAATCAATGCACAGAAATCAGTTGCTTTCTTATACACTAACAATGCAACTGTAGAAAGAGAAATTAGAGAAACGATTCCATTTACAATAGCATCAAAAACTATAAGACACCTCGGAATAAACCTAACCAAAGAGGTAAAGGATCTATACTCCAGGAACTACAAAACACTCATGAAAGAAATTGAAGAAGACACAAAAAGATGGAAAAATATTCCATGCTCATGGATCAGAAGAATAAACATTGTTAAAATGTCTACGCTACCCAGAGCAATCTATACCTTCAATGCCATACTGATCAAAATTCCAATGACATTTTTCAAAGTGCTGGAACAAACAATCCTAAAATTTGTATGGAATCAGAAAAGACCCCGAATCACCAAGGAAATGTTGAAAAAGAAAAACAAAGCTGGGGGCATCACGTTAACCAATTTCAAGCTATATTACAAAGCTGTGATCACCAAGACAGCATGGTACTGGCACAAAAACAGACATATAGACCAATGGAACAGAACAGAGAACCCAGATATGGACCCTCAACTCTATGGTCAAATAATCTTTGACAAAGCAGGAAAAAACATGCAATGGAAAAAAGACAGTCTCTTCAATAAATGGTGCTGGGAAAATTGGACAGCCACGTGCAGAAGAATGAAACTCGACCATTCTCTAACACCATTCACAAAGATAAACTCAAAGTGGATGAAAGACCTCAATGTGAGACAGGAATCCATCAAAATCCTAGAGGAGAACATAGGCAGTAACCTCTTTGACCTCAGCCGCAGCAACTTCTTTCAAGATACATCTCCAAAAGCTAGTGAAACAAAAGCAAAAATGAACTTTTGGGACTTCATCAAGATAAAAAGCTTCTGCACAGCAAAGGAAACAGTCAACAAAACAAAGAGGCAACCCAGAGAATGGGAGAAGATATTTGCAAATGACACTACAGATAAAGGGCTGGTATCCAAGATCTATAAAGAACTTCTCAAACTCAACACCCAAAAAACAAATAATCAAGTCAAAAAGTGGGCAGAAGATATGAAAAGACACTTCTCTGAAGAACACATACAAATGCCTAACAGACACATGAAAAAATGTTCATCATCATTAGCCATCAGGGAAATCCAAATCAAAACCACATTGAGATACCACCTAACACCAGTGAGAATGGCAAAAATGGACAGGATACGAAGCAACAAATGTTGGAGAGGTTGTGGAGAAAGGGGAACCCTCTTACACTGTTGGTGGGAATGCAAGTTGGTACAGCCACTTTGGAAAACAGTGTGGAGGTTCCTCAAAAATTTAAAAATAGAGCTACCCTATGACCCAGCAATTGCACTCCTGGGTATTTACCCCAAAGACACAGATGTAGGGAAAAGAAGGGTCATATGCACCCCAATGTTCATAGCAGCAATGTCTGCAATAGCCAAACTGTGGAAAGAGCTGAGATGCCCTTCAACAGATGAATGGATAAAGAAGATGTGGTCCATATATACAATGGAATATTACTCAGCCATCAGAAAGGATGAATACCCAACTTTTACATTAACATGGGTGGGACTGGAGGTGATTATGCTAAGTGAAATAAGTCAAGCAGAGAAAGTCAATTATCATATGGTTTCACTTATTTGTGGAACATAAGGAATAGCGTGGAGGACATTAGGAGAAGGAAGGGAAAAATGGTGGGGGGGAATTGGAGGGAGAGATGAACCATGAGAGACTATGGACTCTGAGAAACAAACAGGGTTTTAGAGGGGAGGGGGGAGGGGTTAGCCCGGTGATGGGTATTAAGGAGGGCACGTACTGCATGGAGCACTGGGTGTTATAACGGATCGTGGATCACCACATCAAAAACCAATGATGTAGTGTATGGTGACTACCATAACATAATAAAATTAAAAAAAAAAAAAGACATAGATGCCAAATTAGGAAATCCCAAGGACTACTGAATAATGAACAATAAACTCCAGATAAATTCCTAAGGCCTCTGTGTGTGTATAGGTATATGTGTGTGTGTGTGTGTGTGTGTGTGTTAGTTAAATTGGGTAAACAAATCTTGTCACCTTGATCTTTAAAAATGTTCTTGCTGATACCATTGTGCTGAATCCAATATGTCTCCCAGTTAATCTATAAATAGGAATCTTGGAAATTTTTGACAAATTATTAAAGTCATGGGTATTGAATCCAGTTGAAATTGGAAAAAGAAGACCAATGAATGTAATAATGTTTGAGTATCAGGCCAGACACACTGATGATTTTTTTTCTTGCTTCCCTGGCATAGAAAATCCTAACCCCTCACTGGCATGTTTAGAACATTAGCTATTCAACCCTCTCAATACAGAGCCCTCTCTATGATGCTCTTGTAATAATGTCACCAAAAAAGATGGAAGTTACTTTAATCATTTTAGTCAAATTGAATGTGTCAAGGAGGCAAACCCAAGTGAGGCCAAAAGAAAAGAGATCGCATGGCCCAAGAAGATGCTAGCAATTAGGGAAACTTGGTTCTAATGCAGTTGAAATTCAACCAATTTCAATGTTCTAAGCCTCAGTTTTCTTCATAGTATAATAAATACATGACTTACAGAGCTATTGAGAGATTAAAATTAAATGATATATATGAAAGTGTCTCAGAGAGTGCCTGGCACACAACAGGGGCTCAGTAAATATCTTGAGGGTTTTTTTTTCCTTCTTTTTCCTTTATGTACCTCAATATTATCATCTCTAAAACAAAAAATCTCTACCAAATTCGTATGATAACTATGAACATTCAAGAGATAATTGATGAGAAGCAGTATCTTGTGAAATGGAAAAATCTCAGCTCACAGAGGATATGGGTAAGATTAAAATTAACCCAAAATGTCTTGATGTACTGCTACCTCCTCATACTCCACACAGGATTGCTTTTGGTCACCTGAAGAAAAAGAAATCCTCTACATCTCCCCTTCAAAAGAGTTTGTCCCAGGTTGATGCTAAAAACTCCCTCTCCTTTCCATGTCTATCAGCAAAGACTCTTCCTTACGCCATTTCAAATACCATACAAGGAGAATATTATGCCCCAAAGACCACTTTTCTGTTAGCATATCAATACCAGTCCTGACATACCCAACCCAAACTGAAGGTGATTAAGAAGAATAAAGGAGAGAAGCAATTCCTTCTCCTTCTTCAACAGCCCAGGATATCTCCACAGGCCTCCAAAGCATTTACATTTTTTAATGGAAGTTGTGCGAGGTGGTCATTCATGTAGCATGACTTGAGGGAGGTCAAATAGACTGAATATTCAAAACTGATTACCATACATGACCTAAAATCTTGTCATTACCAACATTTTTAGTCATAGATAAATTCATCAAATATTTCTGGTTTTCCAAACTTTAAGGAACATGGTAGGATTATACTTTTTACCCCCACTCCTTTGGTTGGGTGTGGTCAAGTGACTGGTTCTAGCAAATGAGTGGCAATCAAAAGTCACGTGTATCACCACGCAGGAGGATTTAAATGCCAGTGGGAGAGCTTCCAGAGAGCTTTTTCTCCACTAATAATACAGTAACTTGCACCATTCAAGATGGTGGCTGCTTTGCCAACCAAGGAGAAGATACATAACCAGAACCTACAACCACTTCATGAGAGACATGTGGAGGAGCATAAAATAAACCTCTCTTGTTTCAAGTCATTAAGATTTTTTTTTAAAGATTTTTATTTATTTATTTGACAGAGAGAGAGACAGAGAGAGAAGGAACACAAGCAGGGACACAGGGAGAAGCAGGCCTCCTGCTGAGCAGGGAGCCCAATGCAGGGCTCAATCTCAGGAGCCTGAGATCATGACCTGAGCCAAAGGCAGACGCTTAACCGACTGAGCCACCCAGGCGCCCCAAGTCATTAAGATTTTGACATCTTTTGTTAATGGAGCATAACACAACCTATCCTGAGTTACTGCAACAAAACTCTAGTCATTGAGTTTCCCTTAAAGGCAGATTTTAACTCCGTGTTATCAGTAATTAATATACAAACAATCAATTAACAAGTTAACCTTAAGAAAGAGCTCATTTTTAAAGAAATGAAACATGGATGGAGACAGAAATCATTAACACTCAGTATTCCAACATATGGCACAGTGCCAAGGAAGAGAAGCAGATCTGGACAGTATAGGAGCTTCCTGTGAGTCTATAATGGCCTGAGAGCTATAATATATCTATAGTTAACAATTAGTATCACTAGAATTACAAATATTTAATGAGAACTTACTATATATTAAGCATTGTGCTGAGCACTTTACATCAAATGTTTTATCTCATTTAATCCTTAGGAGGTAAAAAGCTATCCCAATTTTATGTAGGTAATGAAGAAAGCAATAAAAAGATAAATTACTTACAAGTCTGTCTAAAGCCAAACCAGTCTCTCAACAGATATTAGATCTAAAGAGCTAGAGGATAGATAAATGGAAGGAAGGAAGGAAGGAAGGAAGGAAGGAAGGAAGGAAGGAAGGAAGGCAGGCAGGCATAATTATGACATAATTAAGACATAAAACCACATGAGTCTTCCCTTATTTGGCAATACTGAATATTTGTATTGCAGATTCTTGCCAAAGAACATAACTTCAGGTTCTCTGTTCTTTGGTCCTTACCTAAAGCTCAATAATAAAAAATCATTTTTCCCAGGAGACTGCCTACAGAATATGCACTCTGCCTCTTCCTTGAGATCAATAGCTCTTAATAATTGGGAGGAGGGCACAGACTCCCGTATAAATCTTATTTTCCTAGAAAAATATATGTACACAGAATTCTAGAAGATACACAGAGAGCCCTTTGAGCCTCATTACGGATTCCTGAGAGGAACCTGGTCGCTAAATGGCATTTTCTAGTAACTGCCTTTGGGCCCCTGGACTTTGCCTCTAAAAGCACGCATTCCCAGTCACATGCTTGGTCCTTGTCCTGTTCCTGCAGATGTCTGTGTCGAGGCTTGATACATGCATCTTACAGCAGCATGGTTGCTCAGATCCAAAATGACACATCCTCTACAAAGCGTAGGAAGAGGTACAGACAGGAGGAAGCTTGATGAAGGTGACTTCTCAGCTCGGAATGAGGGTGCTGTCGTTGGCCTGCCCAGCATGAGGTCCAGCCAGGCCCAAGCAAGCCCTTATACTAAACCTCTCATACTCCCAAACATGCCATCTTGAAACACAAGCTCAATTACGTTATAAATTGCCAAACCAACTCATCACACTTCACCACCTTAAAATGTTGCCCTTTACGGGACCAAGCTGCCTCCTGTCTCTGGCTTCTCCCCCAGTCCTATCTCATCTTCCTCGTACCAAATCTCACCTAGTCTAGACACCCACTGCTGCTGAAAGAGGAAATCCCTCTCTCGAGAAGATAAGCGTCCATGTAAGTGAGAAAAGCAGGTTACGGCTTTACATGCAAAATGAACAACTGCTCTATCATTATTTATAAAAACAATGGGAAAAATACCAAAATGCTAATAGCAGTTATCTCTAGAGGGTGAGATTGATAGTGAGAGTTCTGTTTATAATTTTTGCTGTTTTTTTTTTCAAATTCTCTACATAAGCTTACATTTATAATGTTCATAATCAGAAAAAAAATAAATGCCATAAAAAGCATGTGAGAACCATTAGCTCTTGCTAGCATCCACAAATACACTGCTAGCCCTTACAGTAGAGACAGGCAAGGGATGAATATTTATGTGCTAACAACCATTGGTTCATTATTTCATTTAATCTTCACAACAGGACTATGGTATAAATGTTATCCACCTTTTTTTTTTAAAAAAAAGATTTTATTTATTTATTTGAGAGAGAGCACATGAGAGGGGGAGGGTCAGAGGGAGAAGCAGACTCCCCGCCGAGCAGGGAGCCCGAAGAGGGACTCGATCCCGGGACTCCAGGATCATGACCCGAGCCGAAGGCAGTCGTTTAACCAACTGAGCCACCCAGGCGCCCCTCCACCTTTTTTTTTAAGATTTTATTTATTCATTTGAGAGAGAGAGAGAGAGCAGGAGCAGGGGAGGGGCAGAGCGAGAGGGAGAAGCAGACTCCCCGCAGAGCGGGAAGCCCGACCCAGGACCCTGGAATCATGACCCGAGCCCAAGGCAGATGCCTAACCAACTGAGCCACCCAGGTACCCCCTTTATCCACCTTTTTAACTGAAAGGGAAAAAACTGAGATTTATGGAGGTTTAAGAAGTGTACCCACAATCACATGGCTAGGGAGCAGCAGAGCTGAATTTTAAACTCATACCTGTCTTCTACAACCTGGACACTTTCTACTATTCCTCCAATGACAGAAATAGCCAAACAATAAAATTATTAAAGTGACATTTTACCTTCCATGTCTGAGACAGGGCTGGTGAAGCAACTGCTGTGTTTTGTCACTGTGCCCATGCTAGGGGGAACATCGAAGTTTCTCCCTCTTTAATGTCAAGGCCGCCAACCCAGTAGATACATGACTTCTCTCCAAGAAGCACAAGGAAGTTGCAGAACCTGAAGAAATGGGAGAACTGAACTCAGTAGTCAAGTAATGAGCCTTAACAAGGAAATAAGGTCGGTGCCTGTAGGAGCAGACCAAGAGACAGCAATCACCGCTCCAGAACACAGGCTCCCAGGCAGGCCCGCGCAACTTCCTTGTACTTTCCCAAAGGTTCCTGGAGAAAAGCAGTGTTTCTCATTGCAGGGCCAGCCCAGGGCCCAGAGTGAAGCGGTACCTGGCTGGAATTCGCATCAGATGGCTGCATGGCTGGCTCTGTGGCTTGGAGCCTGGTGCTTAGGAGGCCGGGTTGCGGCTTCACTCCAGTTATCTTTCTGTGAAGAAACACTCTGCATAATTTACAGAGCCTGCACTGCTAATCTCTACCAGCTGTCTCGCAAATGCCTATGTGGAACCAAAGTGAGGCTTCAGGGAGCCGGACGAAGAGCCAGAAGAATTCCTTTTGATGGGTCATCTTTGACAGCTGTGACTTTAAAATAATAAGGCTTTGGACGCATTCTGTAAACCCGAGTATTCATTGGCGTGTCACTGATTCCAAGAGCACCCTGATACCTTCTTTCATCCTTCTCAAACCTACTGTATGGCTGTAAAGAAACAGAAAAGAACCATCTCATGGCAGCGCTAGGAATAGGGAGGGGTGGACCACTGCCCAATCAGAAATGCTATAACCTTCCAGACATTAAAAAGGCAATGAGGTTGTTTTGGTCCATAAATAGATGGACGAGGCCACAGCCAGAATATGCCGAGGAACAAAGTCCGTGGTGTGGGAGGTAGGCTTACCCTCCCATGACTTGGAGTATGCAAATTACCACAAATGAAGTGGCTTAAACCAACACCAATTATCTTATCTTGCACTTCAGGAGCAATTTCCGAAGTCTGAAATGGGTCTTACAGAGCTAAAACCAAAAGCTGTGTTCCTTCTGGAGATCCTCGGGGAAAATCTGTTTCTGTGTGTTTGCTAGCTTCTAGAGGCTGCCCACATTCCCTGGCTTGTGGCCAAGCCCCCCACCAAAGCTCCCATTGTCACATCTCCTCTGACTCTGACCTTGCAGTCTACCTCTTAGAAGAACCTTTGTGATTATTTGAGCCACCTGGATAATCCACGCTACTCTCCCCATCACAAGATCCTTAACTTAATCACATTGCAAAGTCCCTATTGCTAGGTAAGGCAGCATATTCAGAAGGTCCAGAGATGAAGATTGGACATATTTGGGGGCCATTATTCTGCCTAGCACATGGATAAGGAGATATAGAGTGCAGTGAGAAGGAGGACAAGAAATAAGGCTTTATATACGAGATAGTTCCAAGCAGCTACACAAGTTGGTGCCACACACTGCAATCAGGACAACTGGTAACACTGAAATGTTTGCCCCCAGAATAAAGCTGGATAGACATTCTCCAAAAAAATCAGTCTGCAGGGGAAGGTCTGGGTTCCCTCACAAAAGAGAAAGATCAAGAAAAACACACAGAACAACTAATGTCAGAGGAAAGGTGGGGGGGATTGAAAGTTTCTGATTAGTATCCTCACAAAGATTTTAAAGGTTTTACATTCATTAAACAAGAGTAGTTAGGACACCTGGGTGGCTCAGTCAGTTAAGTGTCCAGCTCTTGATTTCGGCTCAGGTCATGATCTCAGGGTCCTGAGATCGAGCCCTGAGTCAGGCTTGGTGCTGGGCATGAAGTCTGCTTAAGATTCTCTCTCTCTGCCCCTCCCCGCTCCCCCCGCTACTCTCACCCTCTCTCTCTCTGCCCCTCCCCCCACTCTCATCCTCTCTCTCTCTCCTCCTCTCTAAAATAAAAGAAAAAAAGAAAAAACAGAATAGTCTACCATGAAAAGGGAGAAATTCTATAAAGATTCTTGGAAAATAAGATAGTGATTTGTAGGACAAAAATACAACAGGTAGCCAAAAGTTGAGAACAACTTCAGACCCTAAGGCAAAGAGACAAAGGTAGAGAATATGAATGAGATGGAAGATAAATCCAGAAGACCCAACATCTATCTAACAACAGTTTTAGGAGGAGAAGAAAAAAAAACAAAACAGAAAAATAAATTAAGGAGCATAAATAATCAACAAAAAATTTCCCGAACTGAAGAGCCAGATAATTCTTTTGAGAGAGCCAAATGAGGGCTAAGCATACATCTTCACAAAATTATAGACCACCACAATGAGAGAAAAGACACAAAAGTCTCCACAGAGATTTAAAAAAAAAATTTTTTTTAAAAACCAACCAACTAAACAAACAAAATGCCTCACCTACAAGGGAATGCAAATCAGTTCTCAATAGCAACATTATTTAGAAGACAATGAGCCATGATTTCAAAGCCCTGCCGAAAATTATAATATTGAATCTAAAATTCAAATCTTCAGACAAATGGTCCATGGTGACAAGGGAAGAAATCAATACATTTTCTGACAGGTTTCAGGAAGTTTGCTCAGGAGAGGCATTCGGCAAGTTGCATTTTTATTGTAATGTACCTGGGAGTTACTGCCACAAAATAAAGAAACAAGGAACGGATAGACAGACAGGAATATAGCTAGGGCAGACACTGCCGGTAGCTCACCCAACACCCATGCTAACCCCCTTCCTGTGAGCCCGGGTGCTACGGAGACTGAAAAGTCAGAAGCTCCCCCTCCCCTGCTCTCAATAGCTAGCTGCCCACGGGAGGTGACATGGTGTATCCTGAGTCAGGTGAGGACAAATCCTGCTCCCCTTTCCTAACATCATAGGTGCTGAGCAGCAGGCTGCCAAGCAAACGTATTTCTGCCCAAACTTCCCATCTTGCTCTTGGGGGTTTCTCCTGGATAAAATGTTCATTCCTGGCTCTGCCACAACTTCTCTGAAGAAGGTAGAAATTCTGTAAACTGCATATTACCCTGATATAAATCACTTACTGCTTAAATAAGCTAATGTGGATTCTGTGGCCTGACTTGGAGGATTAGGAATAAGAGTGAGGAAGGATAGGACAAGTGGTTATTGCTTTCATTATAAACGCTTCTGTATTATTTATTTTTTGCTATGTACATGTGTTACTTTGAAAAGTGTTTGTTTGTTTTTTAATTTTAAGGTAGGAGTGAAAAGAAAGAACAAAAGAAATAAGGCCTTTGTCTCATTCACAGATAAGCAAATCCATATGGGCCAAAAGCATGTGCATGGTTCTCCAATTCCCCAGTAACCAAAGAAATGCAAATCAAAATTATGCTATGCCCATTAAACTGGCATAAATTTAGAAGGAACATACTTATTACGGGCTGAGATGTGGAGAAACTGTACTTTCAGGTAGAAGTGTGAAATGTTACAGCCTCTTGAGAAACGAATCTGGAAACGCTGATTAAAATATAGATTAAAATTTAAAGTATATGTACTCTTCAATTCAGCAAACCCAGTCCTAGAAAGTTTTTCCACAAAAATAAATAAAACCACCCGAACTTAAAGACCGTTTGTTACAGTATTGTTCATAGAAGTAAACACTGATATAAAAAAAAGTAACTAACCAATAAAGATTAAAAAATTAAATAAGGGGTACCTGGGTGGCTAAGTCAGTTAAGCATCTGCCTTCAGCTCAGGTCATGATCCTGTGGTGCTGGGATCGAGTCCTGCATTGGGCTCCTTGCTCAGCAGAGAGCCTGCTTCTCCCCTCTACCTGCCATTCCCCCTGCTTGTGCCTTCTTTCTCAATCTCTCTCTCTCTGCCAGATAAATAAATAAAATATTTTTTAAAAAATTAAATAAAAATAAATATACAAATTTTTTAAAATAATTGAATAAATCAGGGTTTACCCACACCATACCTTTTAGAAGAATGACTATCACCTATACCAGCTGATATAAGATACAGAGTTCCACAAAATGTGGAGTGAAAAATAGCAAGATCAAGTAAAGGGGGGAAGTTGCCCCAAATACAGTAAATAGTTTCACATTCTCCCTTTTTGCTCACATTGTCCCTTCTATTTAAAATATCCTTCTTCCCTGACATCAACCTCTTAACTTCTGCCTAGCAAATCTTACCCACGTTGAGTATAAATTAGCTTTACCATTTTAGAAGAGCAGTGCAAAAATATGATTCAAAATATAAAATGTATAACCATTTGACCCAACTATCTTATACTTCTGAATTTACAATACAAGAAATTATATAATATCAAAAAAATAAACAATTCAAATATTCATCATGGGGGGGCTAGTCAATGATTTATGATATATATGCTCCATAATATTATACATCCACTAAAAATGATGATGGAAGTCATATTGATTGATTAAAAAACATCTGCGACACACTGTGTAAGTGATAGAGGTCACTTACAGAAGAACATATTACGATTCAAAAGTATAAAATTAGGTGTATTTACCTGTGAATATATTCATATTTATTTGTAGAGACATTGAGGATTTCCCAAAACATTTTAACAGTGGTTATCTTTGAATGTGTGAGATCTGAGCTAGTTTTAGTTTCTTGTGCTTTTTCATTACTGTGTACTATTTTCATTTTTACCCAATTATATGTTATATCTTATAAACACTATACGCTATTTTTTAAAAGTTGAGTGTGCAGCTTCATCCATAACTTCCAAGTTTTAGAATGTCAAATTATGTTCAATAGATTTAATACAATAATAACTGACACTGAGCATTTACAATCTACCCAGTACCATCCTAAGTACTTGTACATATATTAACTTACCTTCACAACAAACTTAATAGGCAAACACAATCATTATCCAAATTTTATAGTGAGGGAAGTGAAGTATTGAAGGGTTATTTACTTTAGAAATCCAAACTGCAGTATTTCTGAAATTTTTTCAACAGTTTTAAAACAAACAAACAAAAGTTTTCCATTTACCAGCCCTCACCCCATTATCTAGAAGTCAACTAACCAGAGCCCCTTATTCAATCTCTGCTCCCCTAAGCCATCTATCTGGTTTTTAGCTTGAAGTTTGAACTCTTTGTTTTGTTTTGTTTTTTGGTTTTTTTTTAATTATGTTATGTTAATGACCATACATTACATCATTAGTTTTTGATGTAGTGTTCCATGATTCATTGTTTGCATATAACACCCAGTGCTCCATGCAGTACGTGCCCTCTTTAATACCCATCACCAGGCTAACCCATCCCCCCCACCCCCCTCCCCTCTGGAACCCTCAGTTTGCTTCTCAGAGTCCATAGTCTCTCATGGTTCGTCTCCCCCTCCGATTTCCCCCCCTTCATTTTTCCCTTCCTGCTATCTTCTTCTTCTTCTTTTTTTTTTTTTTTAACATATAGGGTGAACTCTTTCTGTTTTTAGCCATGTGCCCTCTCCCCTCTGTATTTTCTTTTTTTTTTTTTTTTAAAGATTTTATTTATTTATTTGAGAGAGAGAATGAGAGACAGAGAGCATGAGAAGGAGGAGGGTCAGAGGGAGAAGCAGACTCCCTGCCGAGCAGGGAGCCCGATGCGGGACTCGATCCCGGGACTCCAGGATCATGACCTGAGCCGAAGGCAGTCGCTTAACCAACTGAGCCACCCAGGCGCCCCTCCCCTCTGTATTTTCTGCCACCCTTAAAGCACAGCGTTGGTGAGGCTTTCTAGTATTGGGCTATGCTCATTTACATGCACCAGTATCTGTGTGGTTATAAACTCATCCTTTGCAAGGTTTTCCTTCATTCTGCGACACCCAGAAGGCAAGGGAAACATAATAAATGACTCAAAGTTTTAACACTTAAAGAGTTGTCACATGGAAAAAAAATGTTCAACAAACACAGCAACCCAACACCCGTGCACTTCACATTTCAGAGCACACAATGGAAGACATGTAATTACTACAGTTAATTGGTTCCTGGTAAAATGTCACTGAGAATAAGAGCTCATTAATATATCATTTCAATCACTGGAGACACCAGGTGCTCTTACGTGGGGTCTGCTCTGTGGTATCAGTACTGACATCTTTCTCAGGGTTACTGCCCTCTTCAGAGGAGAAAATACAAACGCCAATTTGTATGTTATGACTTGGAATGCATTCTCTATAGTTTCTGTAAAAAGTCATACAAATTATCCAGCCAGGTAAACTTCTACATAATTCAGGGAGATCCACGTGAGATTTCTGTCTAAAAGCCTGACCTTTACACATTAAGCAGGTGTGTGAGTTAGATAAATATAAATGTAGATGAGTAAAATATACTATCTCTGACTTGTCTTTATTAATGCTATTTTGGAAATTTTTTAAAAAATTGATCAGACTGAAAGGAAAGCTGTTACATCAAGATTATCTCACAGGTCATGTTTCCACATCAGAGAATTAAATCTGCCCTGGGGATTAAAATAGTTTAGGAAAAAATTCTAAATGTATTCCAGCAATTTTTAAAATCATCTCTCCTGCTCTCGTATACCTCAGTATTCATATAACTCCCAGATCTCTAAATGATGCAAGTTGAAATGGGAATGAGAATGATGATGAAAATAATGAAGGAATAGAATGAGGAGGAGGGGAGAAGAAAGAAAAGGAGAGGGGGAGGAGGAGCAGGGGGAAGAGGAAGAGAGGACAAGAAAGAGATGGTAGTGGTGGTGATGGTGATGATGATGATGGTGATAGTGATGATAGTGATGGTGCTAATGGTGATTGTGGTGAAGAAGATGCTGGTGGTTGATGATGGTGATGCTGCTGAGGGCGGTGGTGATGATGAAGATGATGGTGATAATGGTGAAGAGGGTGGTGATGGTGATGATGTGATAGTGGTGAAGTTGATGCTGGTGGTGGTGGTAGTGGTGATGATGACGGTGAAGATGATGCTGGTAGTGGTGATGATGATGGTGATGGTGGTGAGGGTGATGTTGGTAGTTGATGATGGTGATGCTGCTGATGGTGGTAGTGGTGATGAAGATGATGGTGATAATAGTGAAGGAGATGCTGGTGGTGGTGATGGTGGTGATGATGCTGGAGACAACGGTGAAGATGATGCTCATGCGGATGATGTTGGTGATGATGATGATGACAGTGGTGAAGTTTATTGGGGAAATGATGGGTGCCTTCTTGCATAGCCACAGGTATACACTTCTAGGTTCCTAACATACAGGAGTACATTAAAAAGACAGTCATTGGAACTGAAAGAGAAACTACGTTTCTACATTAGACATATTTCATTTTATTTTTTAATTTAGTTATTATTTTTAGCAACCAATCTCAATATCACCTTCCAAGAGAGATACTTCTAACATTTCCAAACTTGTGGGGGATTTTTAGCCAAATATGTTCATCCTCAAAAAGGCGGGGAAGGGATTTTCTCACCAGAAGAGTGAAATTGTCTCTAGATGGAAAAGTTCCTTCCTGAAAAACATTTGTGCTTTTCACAAAAATGAGTATTTATTAATGTGGAAGATTGATCTCAAAATGTTAAGTAAAAAAAAAATCAGGTTACAATATAGAATGTACAACATGAAAATCACTTTGTTTGGAGATATGACATCAATACATAGTTAATTCTGGGTTGTAGAATGATAGATGATTTCATGTTTTTGGATTTCTTTGCTTTTCTATATTTTTCCAAACTTTATTTTGCAATGAGCATGCAATACTTTTGTGATAAGATAAAAATATTCTTTTAAGCCTATGCAAAGAAAGAGGTTTTTTTTTTTTTTCTGGTTGTAGCTGGAATACTATAACTGTAAATGGAATGCTTCTATGGAGAAAGCAATGAAACCTGAAAATACAGACCTCACCTCTCTGCTAGGGCTGAACTTAGAAGCGAAGGGGCTCTCAGGGAAAAAAAAAAAAATAACATGACATGTTGAAGAGGAAACATTTCCAAGGGTCAGGGAGAGGTGTCTGAAGGAGACAGAGTTCATTTCAGCTCAACAAATACTTATTTATCACCTTTTCTGTACCAAGCAGTGAGCTTTGCAGCAAGATAGAGAATCAGAGTGTGCAGGGAACCTACAGCCCAGCAGGAGAGACAGCAATGGGAGCACCTGACTCCAATCCAGGGTGAAGAGTGTTCTGCAGAGGTGAGCCCTGGCTTCCATTAAATCCCAGAGAGACCTGGAAACAGGTGTGAGGGTAGGTTCCTCAGGGAAATGGATATAGAAGCTGAGTGAAACTAAAGGAGAGAAAGAAGAGAGACAGGGCATGTTCCAGGCAAAAGTAATGACACTAACAAAGACACATCAGTGAACCACCAGGTATGTTTGTGGAACCACACAGGGAGGCATGTGGATAGTGCAAGAGTAACAAGCAAGGCAGACAAGGCCGGTGGGGTTTGGAGGCCCCGCCCTTGGATAACAAGACTAGGAAGGTTGGAATTTAACTGGTAGGAATGGAAATCCATTTATGGGTTTTAAGTGGGTTCACAACGCTGAGCCCTGTGTTCCCAGTGAGGATAAGAAACCCCCCACCCTTTTGTGTTCCTGAAATGGCTTCACAAAAATGTCCTCTGCACATGACTTATGCAAGACACACTTTATCATGACTCCCATAAGACCATGATGCTGCCCTTGTTTACCTTTGACAAGACTGAACACATACTTTTCCCCTTTTGCCAGGCACAGACTATATTAGTTTCCAAGGGTGGCCATAACAAAGAAACACATCTAGGTGGCTTAAAACAACAGAAAAATTTTGTCTCACAGTTCTGAAGGCTAGAAGCCTGAAATCAAGGTGTTGGTAGGGCCATGTTCTCTCAAGACTATAGGGAACCTCCTATTCCATGCCTTTCTCTTAGCTTCTAGTGTTGCCATCAATCTTTGGCATTACTTGGCTCGAAGATTAGGGCCCACCCTATGACCTCATCCTAACCTGATTACATTCAGCAAAGACCCCATTTACAAATAAGACACATTCACAAATACTGGGGGTTTGGACCTCAACATCTTTTAGGGGGACACCATTCAACCTCGACCCTCCAACTTCCCATTCTTTTCTCTTTTTTTCCTTTCTTTTTTTTTTTAGAGAGAGAGCATGTGAGTGAGCGGGACTGGGGGGAGCAGTCAGAGCAAGAGGGAGAGACAGACTCTCAAGCAGGCTGCACGCCCAGCATGGAGCTGGACACAGGGCTTCATCTCACAATCCTGAGATCATGACCTGAGCTGAAATCAAGAGTCAGACGCTCAACCACTCAACCGACTGAGCCACCCAGATGCCCCTCCAATTTCCCATTCTTTATTTCATGAATGATTCAAAATGTTTGTTTCCTGGAAACTAGCTAGCCACAGGGGAAAAACCTTTCTTGTGCTGACTGAAGCTTCCCCTATTTAAAATACAACCTTAATTATAAATCACCCTATCTGCCATGTGCTTACCCCTCCCTGTAAAAGTCTAAGGCAAATCCACTCTCCTAAGACATCCTGAGCTTCAGATCTGGGGTACTTTCCCTATTGCAACAGGCTGAATAAAATCAACTTCCTTACTTGTTTGGTTTTTGTCTTTGACAGTGCGTAAGGTGTCATGGTCAAATTCTCTCATATATTTTGAGCAGCAACCCACAGGTGGGCCATGGAAGTGAAGGCTGATGGTTGATGTTTGGACTCAGCTCAACCCAGACTGCTCCATAGGACCACTGCACTCATACCTTCTTTGCTAAGAACATTAGCTGCTGACAGCACTCAGGGACAGCTAAAGCAAGTCTCTGAGGGAATTGCCTTAGCTTATTCACTGTTTAGACTCTAAAGACGAGACAGATGTGACAGGATAATGTATTTGTGGTTTCTTACTTATAACTCTAGGTATTTTCCTTCTCCACTCTCCAGCAAATACAAAAAAGGAGCCAGGCCTGGTGTTGCCTTTTCTTGTGTGCTTTTGTGTTGGAGGGGGGTGCGGGGAGAGGGACTCTCTTCCTCCATCCAGACTTTTGTGTCCAAGCCCATGACTCGGTGAAGCAGTTAGGCTGCGTGGTCCCAGAGCAATGGATGGGGCTAGGCTGGGCATGTGGGAGCAGCCATATCAAAAGCAGCTGGTAGCTCTTTCCAAAAGAGCCTTGCAAAGGAGACAAGTTTTTGCAGCCCCTTAAGGAGAGATACTAGAGTTGGCTCAGGGATGCTGGGGAGACAGAATATTAAGAGAGGTGACCATGGGAACGGTAGCTAAAGATGGCACACCACTGCTTGACAGGGAAGCAGTAAAGCCAATCAACTTCCAATAAACCATGTGAGTTTGAACAATGAGAATCATAGCTATCACAACGATAGGCTAGAGATCAGAGGCCCTTCTGCCAAAACCACTGCCAGATCCTTCTGTGCATGCATGGAAATGGAGAATCCTTCCAAACACGATTGAGACCTAATTTCTTACCCTCTAGAGAGTTAAAGCTCAAAGTCAGAATAAATTTGGTTTATAATAACAAGGCCTCTCTTGCCCCCCAAGAGTGTAGACTAAATTGTGGACTGCTAAGGAGGCCAGGCAAGCCAGCCAGACAGCAGTAGAAATCAGACAGCTACCTACTTGAGCAGCCATGTCTCTCCAAGCTGTAGCTCGGTGATCATAATTAAAACCCTCTGGAAATCCACTCTTCAGGAAACCATGGTGGGTCGCTTCTTCCAATGCCCCACAAACCAAACGCCTCCTGTCTCCTGCTTGTTCCTCATTCATTTTATAAAACAAGAAATTAAACTTTCATCTCTGGGTCCAAGTTGACTTAAATCCAGTCACACAAGTGCAGGCTCAGTGGGTCTTCCTGCCCCTGTGGGAATTGGAAAAGAAAGGCATGGAGCGTCCCTCCTTCCAGGAACCCCCCTCAGTTGGGCCTCTGTTTCCAAATGGGTAAATGAGAATATTACGAGAAGACAGACTCTCAAACCCACGTGGCAACAACAAACCAACTAGTGTGCACTGGGGAGAAATGTTGGCTGGTGGCTAGAAATGCTCAGGAAAGAAGGAGGAGATGGTTTTGTGGAGAATAAGCCTTTCCCAGGAAACCTGCTTGAGAAGTGGGATACTCCTTTTGTTTGTTTGTTTGTTTGCTTTAGCCCCTCCTGCTGCCAATCCTCTCAAAAATGTTGGAAGTCCTATCTCAAGTCTCCCACAGTGAGTCTCTGCTGTCCCCTCCCCTCCAACCAGACAAAGTCACCGAGACCCCCCAACACTCCAGGCCCACCCCACCCATGGCTCCCACTTGGGTCCTGTGTTTTCCTGGACTGCCCTTCCTGGTGCTCCTGTCTCTCTGAAATCAGTTTGCTGGCCCTCCTGGGGGTGCCAGGGGCAGACGCCCTTCAGTAGAACTCTGGGTCCTCTCCCTGCCTGCCCCCTGATAGCATCAGGACAACAGCCCTCAGGGCTGTTCAGTGCTATCAGTTATAAAGAAGAGTCTCATTTGGACCATTGAGACTCAACTTTCAGGAGCTAGGAAGTCCTGCCCAGGAAGAATCAAATCTAGTCTCCCATGCGATGTAAAGGCTTTCCCCTTCTCCCAGTTGGGGGCCTGACCCGTAGCACAGAGAGAGAAAGAGCCTGGTCGGTCCCCGCACTCCTCCTCCCCACTCTCCATCTCCCTCTGCCTGGGCTCCCTTCCTCCTCAAGGGCTGGAAAAGCATGAGGGAAAGAGCCCCTCTTCCATAACTGGTGCTGTTCCCCTTTACCAGCAACAGCCTTGATGTGACAGGTATTCCACACTGGGGCCACATGTGGGTTTGGGGAGTTCTCCCAGGGGACCTCCATGTTGCATGATTGCTGAACAAGAAGGATGAGTTCCTCACCACCTTCCTGGAATATGTCTCCCCTCACCTATTCTCATTCATACACCCCATAGCTTTGCATGGCTCGGAGTCTTCCCCCAGGAGGCCACCCTCTTCAATCTGTTTCTATATTCTTCCACAGCACCCACTGGGTCCACAGGACACTGACCAATCCTTGGCAGGCCATGTGGTGGGAACGCAGGCAGCCCCCAGCTCTGACATCACAGGCTGCTCCCCTCCTCCCCCTCCTTCCAAGTTTCCCCTGCCAGAAGTGGGTACCAGTCTTTATGCTCACAATACCTTCTCTCATCCGGGGACCTGTGCCAAGTTCTCCCAAGACCTCCCCCACTGTGCTCTGTGCCAGGAACAGCCCCAGAATGGGCCTACAGCTTCAACTCCTCAGCAAGCATCAAGCCCAGTAGTGGGCACCAGGCTCTCTTTTCTCTTGTCTTAGGGGAGGTGAGGACAACCCTACCCTCTTCCAAATGGAGGGGAGAGAAAACATCCCCCATTCATACCAGGCAGACCACCTACTACTAAAAAACCCAGTAAGGACCTCCTCTCACATTTATAATCTGCTTTTATAAACTGGTAGGAGGGCGTGAGGGGCACAGAACTGGGGAGCGGCCAGTGAGGACTGTAGGACATCCAGGCCACCTCTAAGTAAGCCCTGGCTGACAGCTCTTTCACGAGCTCTTAGACAGTGCAAGTAATTAGGTTATGTTATTTTCAGCTTGAAGGCTTCAGTAGAAAACCTGAAATAACAGGAAAAATTTTGCATGTGATCTGGCTACATATTTGAACACTCCCAATCCTTCAAAGCCCCAAACCAGCTCCCAGCCTCTCCAAGATGCCTTTCTGCCCTGACAAGTCTGGCCCTCCCTGAGATCTCTTTTTCTGGAACATCCAATGCACTTAATGTCAGAACAACACATTCTGATGAGTAAATATATTCTGTCTCATGTTGGTCTCTTGTTGTTTCTCCATGTTGTTCCCTATAGCACAGCAGACTTTTTTTGAAGACAAAAAATGTGCTTTATACTTATTTTGTATCCCCTATGGCTTTTACCACTTTGCTGCCAACATAAAGGTGCTCATTGCATATTTGAAGTGAGTTGAATTGAATTTTCAATCAGACCACGCTAGATGGAGGGAGCCTCGATGTGGCTCGGGGAGCGGGGCAGCAGAGCAGAAGAGACACTGCACACAAAGTTTCTTCCTGAAATGTGGGTGCTGTAAAATTGAAGAGGGTTTTTTTAAAGGTAACACGTGCTGTCATTCCTGGGAGCTAGGTACTGTTGTTCACACATCTCTGGGAACAATAACCTGGGCTCAAGATCCGATGCACGGGATCCATTTGCACAGGCAGTGGCTGCCACCAGCACTGCGAGAGGGGCTAGTGGAAGGAGACTTGCCCACCTCTGCTCAGTGCCCTCCCAGGGTTTTGGTGGGTTTGGTGACTGGATCTGAGTGACAGACACCCAGGTGTGGCAGGAAATCCCAGTGGGACCAGGTGCCCTGGGTCAGGGAGGCTTGCCCCGCTCCTCTTGTCCCTCAGCATGCGTGCACATGGAGGCACGCACATACCCACAGTGCATCAACAGGGACTTACCTGCCAAATGCAGGTAATCCATAGGGGCTGAGCTCGTTCCTCTCTTCCCTTACCTTCCAGCACCTTCTCCACGGGCAGGGCATTTTTTCCGTAAAGATGATAATACTGCTCAACCCCATCCAAGTGCACTTTTATCCTTCTAACTTTAATACGTCTATCTTGCATTAGTAAAAGAAGAACCCAAGGTCTCCGACCCCACCAGCTAACGAATTTAGAAATACTTCCAGTTGATATGAACACCCGAACAACATGACTGCAGTCTCAGAGGACAGAACAGGCAATCCAGATTCACTGCATTCCACCCCCTTTCCTATAGAGCTATGGAAACCCCAAGGGGTGTGCAATCACTTACTTCCAAAGCTGGTGGAGTTGGGGTCCTCAGGCCTGCAGGCATCTTACCACTTCCCTTGAATCTGGAAGCTGGTACGAAGGCTCTCAACTGCATCTCATCTACTCACCTGTTCTGCACCCCCCCCACGGGGACAGCAGCCATGCTCTCCAGGACCTATTGGAGTGGGAGGCCCTCCTACGCTGGCCAACCAGATTTCTTCCCCTCACCCCACTCCCAAACTTCTCCTCGGAGCTCAAAGTTCACTTTGAGGTGATAACAATACAATATAAAATTGAAATGAATTTAGGGTCATTTAGACTTGTGGGTCATTTAGACTTGACTGGTCATTTTTAGATAGTAGCTAAAACAGGTAGGGCCAAAGAGTAGACATGGAAAGCTTTCTTTTCTACCCTTTGAGTCCGGTTAGCATCGTCCAGTTCTACAAAGAAGGGCTCACATTGCTAGCAGTGGAGATAGCTGGGGCACACAGTTGTATCTCTGCTTGGTCTTGTGGCTGATGGCAGTGTATTCCCAATGTAATGATTCTTTTTATGTGACAAGGACTTGGAGAAGGTGATGCTGAGCGAAGGAGTCCATATATTCCCCATAACTCGAATTACTACAATGAATTGCTACATTACTCACCTTTGCACTGGACATTAATCACAAAAACAAAAAACTGCCGAGCCAGGGAGTTAGAAAGGATGTGCTATTTCAGCGTGCACCCTGTGCCAAATGCAGGCAGCGGTGACAAGGTCTGCAGAGCTCCCCCTTCCCATCTGCTGCTAAGCTATTAGTGCAGTGGCTGGACAGGGAAAGGAGGGGCTAAGACAGAGCTGGACCCCTCACAATGTGAGGACCACCTGCCTGCAGAGGGCTCTCCAATCCTGCTCTGGGTCTCCATACTTGCCATTCAATTTGTCTGTATAGGCACATGCCTGATTTTGCCAACCCCTGGAGAACCTGAAATACTAAAAACATCCATGCCATTTAATATTATATATCTGGAAAAAAGATAAACAAAAATTATTTCTTTGATGTCACAGAAAGAGGTAAATTATTAAGGTAAAAAGGAAATTACCAGGAGGTATATATAATATGATCTCATTTGTCCATGTATGCTTTAACGAAATATAGAATATTCTATTCTCCATCAGCTTATGGAGACAGTCTCAAATGTGACTCTAAGTAGGCTTGCAGAAGATAAAGACGTATGTCTAGAACAATTGAGTTTGGGGCTAGGATATTCTTTTAACATGACTTCTGGAAGTGCTTCCCCACCCCCAGTTGGGCCTCAGGTCCAAGGTCCTATATAAGGCAGGGAAACAGAGCAGGGCAGGGGTAGGAAGCTGGTCATCAGCCACCTGTCCACACTGGCTCCACCAGCCACCAGTGCTCTTGCTGTCATGGTCCCTTCAGCTCCAGGAGTCTGCTAACCTGTGGACAAGGGATGCTTGCCCTGGATCCATAAGCAACACCAGACCTTCCCCCCGAGAAGTGTTTCTTCTGTTGCCTCTGCCAGCATTCCTGGTTCTCTCAGAGGCTTGGGCTCTGAAAACAAACCAGGAATTCTTTACTGGTTGCTTCACACTCCATCTCACCACTCATCTGAGATATGAAGAACCAACTTGGCCGATTACTTGAATGGTGGAGAAGAAAGAAGAAAAGAAAGAAAGATAGAACATTTATTTTGATGGGGACCTATGGGGATAAAATTAGGAGAAAGATAAAAGGGTACTTTGCCTTCTTAAACCTGTGTGCTTCCTGGATTCATTTTGAACTCAAAAAATAAAGAATATAAAAGATGATGTTTTTACTAAGAATGAAAACTATCCCCCCTCCCTCTTTCTATTGGAATTGTTGGGCAAGTGGGTCTTCTAGTATTTTTTCTAAAGATTTTATTTATTTATTTGGGGGGGGAGCACACACATGAGTGGGAGGGTGGGGGGCAGAGGGAGGGGGAGAAGCAGATTCCCTGCTGAGCAGGAGCCAGACGTGGGTCCTCGATTCTAGGACCCTGGGATCATGACCTGAGCTGAAGGCAGACGCTTAACTGACTGAGCCACCCAACCGTCCCTCTTCTAGTACTTTTTTTAAAGCTTGACTAAAGATTTTTTTAAGGAATAATTAGCCATGAGAAGTTAAAAACAAGAACAAAAAATCATACAAACACAAGAGGTGTTTGATCCTTAAAAATGTCTGTACATATATTAAGCATAATGAAAAATAGGGTGTTATTATGAAGAGAACACTGAAACAGACAATAAATAATCTGAGTTCTGTTCCAGAATGTTCCGCGTAGTTACCGTTGAACTTGAGAAACTCACTTGAGCTCTCTAAGTACCAGTTTCTTCGTCTTTAAAATGGGTATCATTGTTGAGAACTAGAACTCCCCAGGAATAGAGGAAATGAAGTCCCAGAGTATTCTGAGAGTTTCCCCAGAGTCGGCACTCACCCTGGCAGGTCAGGGAGACAGCTCCCCCCATGCTCTCACTTATCTCCTTTTCACAGTCATTTCCACACATCAACAAAATCTTCTCTCTCAGAATCTTGCACCCTGTTGCCTCCATTTCTCCCCTCTAACAGAGGAAAACAATTTGGAAAACCCTCAGAGAAACACATTAGCGACTTTAATGGGTTTATCCTTGCAGAAAAGTTAAGATTTTAAAAAACAAACATCCTCGGGAGAAGACAATGCTGAACCCAAGGATTGGAATCGTCAACTCAGTGGCACCCAAATACAGGGCTTGAAATTTGGACAGAGCAACCTTGCTGGTATGGCTCACATCATCCAAGTAGGTGGTTTAAAAGTGAAATCATGTGGAGTGCAGATTTTCTTTTTTCCCCTCACCGAAAGGGCTCAGCTTCCAAGTGAACAGTGACTGAATGGAGCAGCATCAGGCACTATCTCCCAGTAAATGCAAGTGTAGTAGCCAGCCTAAGAAATGTAATTTTCACTCATATGTGGAACATAAGCAATAGCACGGAGGACCGCAGAGGAAGGGAGGGAAATCCGAAGAGGGGGAAATCAGAGAGGAAGATGAACCATGAGAGACTATGGACCCCGAGAAACAATCTGGGGGTTTCAGAGGGGAGGCGGGTTGGGGGACGGGGTAACAGGGTGATGGGTATTGAGGAGGGCACGTGCTGTGATGAGCACTGGGTGTTACATGCAACTAATGAATCACTGAACACTACATCAAAAACTATGTACTATTCAGTGGCTAACTGAACATAATAATAAAAAAAGAAAAAAGAAATGTGGTTTTCCAGTCTGCTTGGCCAACGCTGTTATCATGGAAGATTCACTTACACGAAATACATTCTCTCTTAAAACAATAACCGGTATTAGATGCCTGTCGCCTTCCCATTTAAATCCTGTAATATGCTGAGATGGGCTGGCTGCCAAAATAAATGTAGAGGGGAAAATCTTCGGAGCTTGATTTAGTCCCACCTGGCATGTGCCAACTACGGAAGCCCAGTGAGAAAGAAGGAAAGGATGGTCACTGGGAAGGTCACCATGAGGCAGGACAGGGTTCACTCCCCTTCTTCCCTGCCACCCCCACCCCTAGAATGTGTGTGTGTCTGCCTGTCTGTCTGTCTGTGTGGTTACTGGCATAATAACTCATCAGTTATGCCACAAGGGAAATCATTATTAGCAAAAGGACGGCTTGCTGTTGAGATGTTCCATCTGAGACGTTTGAAAGACCAACAGCGATCAGAGAGACCCTGGGTCCCCACCATCAACCTCTGGGTCAGAGGGCTGCAGTGTTGACCACTTGGAGCACCTGGGTAGCAGAGCCATGGAGGACGGAGGGTATAGAGGGCAGGAAGGAGGGAGTACGGGGAGGGGCCCCTTAAAGGCCATCCAAAGCCCCTCTTCCAAGTGTTTGTGCCCCTGGGACCCTAGTAAGATAATGTCATCTTCTCACTCTGAACACCTACCCCGACAGGCAGTGGGACTTAATGCAAGGTCTCACCCATGCGGAGGAAAAATGTCCTTGGAGGCAGAAGACCGAGCTGGGCACAGATGTCAAGTGCACCATTTTCTAGCTCTATGACCCTGGGTACATTCCCTAATTTCTTGGACCCTCTCTCTCTTCCCTTGTGAAATTGAAGTAACACTGTATAAGGGTCAAAGTACCAGACTAATGAAGGGTTAAGCTCTTATCAAATTTACCCAACGAATATGTATTGACTTATAATTGTGGTGGGTGTCTGGCATTTTGAATTTCTGTGCAATCTTTTTTTGCCAAAATAGTGCTACTTTGTTGGTAAAATACCAAAAACTTTAATTTTTTTAAGTTAAAAAAAACTTTAACCTGAAATATATCTGGAAAGTGATATAGGACATTAAGGTTTTTATTTTTTTAAGATTTTATCTATTTATTTGACAGACAGAGAGAAAGCACAAGTAGGCAGAGTAGCAGGCAGAGGGAGAGGGAGAAGCAGGCTCTCCCCTGAGCAAGGAGCCGGACGTGGGGCTTGATCCTAGGACCCCAGGATCATGACCCGAGCCGAAAGCAGCTGCTTAACTGACTGAGCCACCCAGGCACCCTGGCATTAAGGTTTTAATTTGAATCATTCAGAAAGCATATTTTTCTCACTCGTTAAGTGGAAGAAAATGACAACAAGCAAAGCAAAGATTCTGTTGCAAGAGTCCCATCCTGGACCAGGACTCTCTGTGTAGATGAAATAGGTACATGATGGTGTTACAGTTAATACCTCTGTGGTGGAGACTCTATCTATACATCATGAACTAAAGAAAATAAGGACAAACCAGTGTAGCCTCTTTTGAAACAAAACCTTCAGCTTGGTAGGAATTTAAAAGATTGCATTTCCTGAACAGGAACAGTTCAAAAATATTTCAACGTGTTTAAAGAAGGGAGGAATCATTTGAAGGTGAAGAAGTCAGAAGAAAATATTTTTGGAGTTAGCTTATTACCAGCTCCTCTCTACCCATCTAATGGGGTGTCAAAAAAGATGGTTTCATCAGCTGGAAAATTCTGCACAAAACTCACTTGTCAATGATTCAATGATGGCAAAATTGTTACAAGTTTGTTATTTTCTTTTCCATTATGATATGTAGTTTGCATTGGCCCAAAAGGGTTAAGAGATCTTAACCTTTAAGAGATCTTCTTAGTGAAGTTTATAGAAAAGGTCATTCTAGAAACAGCAAGATTACCAATGAAGAGATCGAAAAGGAAAGAGAACTTGCTGAATCACCTTGGCAATCAACTAGAGGTAACCACTGACTGAGCGGTTTTCAAACATTTGGATTTGGATTTTTTTTTCCCACCTTGGGAGAGTGACTCAGGTTATATAAGGAAATGTTTGGGTCATTTAAGGAGAAAGCAGGACAGAGGAATGTAGATGATCTGGGGAGGAGCATGAAGCAGGAAGAGTGGGGAATCAGAGGCACAATGATTGGGGCGCCTGGGTGGCACAGTTGGTTAAGCCTCTGAATCTTGATTTTGGCTCAGGTCATGATCTCAGGGTCATGAGATTGAGCCCAGGTCAGGTTCCGTGCTCAGTGGGGAGTCTGCTTGAGATTCTCCCTCTCCCTCTGTCCCTTCCTCCCCTTGCTAGCTCTCTCTCTCAAATAAATAAATTAAATATTTAAAAAAATAAAAAATAAAGCTGCTGATAATTTTTCCCAGTTTGTAACAAATGTAACCAAAAAAACCCAACCAAACAATCAAAAACCAGCAATGATATTAACAAAGAGCATACAACATCAAACTGGATGGGCCTCAGCTCATTCCTAACTCTGCAGGCTGGGGTCACCCTTTCCCCCATGAAATACTTAGTAAAACAGCAAAGATACAAAAGAACTAATTATGGGAAGATGTGTCTGGATTAAGGAAAAATATAAAGAATTTTAAGTACATTTTTATTTCTTTCCAGTCATGACAGTAACATCAATGATATCCATGAGTGTTTCCTGGATCATTTGCCAAGTAAAGATGGATAATTTGCTTTTGTTAACAAAAGAGAATGATTTTAAATTAACCTATTATAGTGGAGATGTAAGTACTTCTACAACACGTATTTTCCTTAACATTTTAAACATTAATGTCTTGGGGCGCCTGGGTGGCTCAGATGGTTAAGCGTCTGCCTTCGGCTCAGGTCATGATCCCAGGGTCCTGGGATCGAGTCCCGCATCGGGCTCCCTGCTAGGCGGGGAGCCTGCTTCTCCCTCTGCCTCTGCCTCTCTCTCTTTCTCTCTCTCTCTGACTCTCATGAATAAATAAATAAAACATTAAACAAAAAAAAAGGATTAAACATTAATGTCTCTAAAACTTACAATTCTACAGTATTCATTATCTGACACTTGTTATTTTGTAGGGAGAAATTTAAACATCTCAAAATATCATCAATTCTAATGTTGATCATATCTAAATTCGTGGAATCAATACCAGAAACCTTTTTTAATAAATGTGGCTCCAAAAGATTTTACTGATGTCATGGGATTAAAGTTATTCTTATACTCCATCAATACAAGGAGATATATTACAATTCAAACCCATATAAACAAAAGTTTCCTTCATCATTCATTCAATAAGCAAATATTTATTGAGCACCTACAATGTGATAGGGCTTTCTTGGCTTACATTTTATGTGGAGATATAGACAATAATAAGTCAGGAATTAAATATATAGTATGTATACCAAATGACAATAAATTCTGTGGAGAAAAGTAAAGGGTATAAGTTTCTTACTTTTAATAGGATGATCACGGGAAACAGACCGCATTCACAAAGTGACATTTAAGCAGAAGCCTGAAAGAGATGAAGGAGCAAGACATATGAAAAAGCTCTAGTGAAATTGCTTTCCTGCAAGTGCAAAGGCCCTGAGGCAGAGTGGGCTGGATTTGTTTACAGAAGCCAGTGTGGCTGGAGAAGAGTGCAGTGGACATGGACAAGCACTACCCAAGGGGTCAGGAGACAGCCTCCGCCTGTGCCTCAGCTGCAGAGAGTCACCTTCCACCAGGTCACACCCTTCTCAGAGCAGCACTCAGCAAATAGCTGATGAGGCAGGTATAGAGGTGCAGCCTTCAGGGCCTTATAAGAGTCAACTGGGGCAGGCCACATGTGCCCCCAAGCTCCTTGTAGGCAGCCTGCAGCCTTGCTGGGCTACTTCACTTCGACTTCTCTCTCTTTGGCCCATCCTGTCTCATCCCACTTCTTTCTCTGGGTGTTAAACCCTAATAAATATCCAGCCCCACCAATTCTGTCTCCAGCATCTGCTTCCAGAGACTTCAGCTTGCCACAGTTAGCCAGGGAGAGGGTAGTTGGAGATAAGTTCAGAAAGTTATCTGGGACCTTGACTTTGGCTTTTACTAAGATGCGGGCTCTGGAAAGTTTGGAGCAGAGAGCTTGCTTTGTCATGAATAGAATGGAGAAGGACAAAGGCAGAAGTAGGATGGGGATAGCACAATCCAGGTGACAGAAGATGGCTCGTCCGGGGCAGTAGTGAAGGGGGCGGGGCATGGGGGGGCCTGTGAGAAGTGGTGAGACTCTGGGTATGTTTTGAAGAAAGAGCCTTCAGAACTTACTGATGAACTGGGAGTGGGTGAAGGGAAAGAGAAAAGTCATGGATGACTTTTCTGTTTTGGACTGAGTGACTGGAGGAACAGAGTTGCAGTTTTGCAAAGAAGATTACAATTCAATTTCAGACTTGTGACATTGAGACACTATTTAGACATGCCAAGAAACAGTGGGATTTGAGAGTCTAGACTTCTACAAGAGGTCCAAAATAGAGACATAAATCTAGAATCCATCTGCGTATGAATAGAAAAGCCATGAGAAGTTGAAGGGAGAGTGAATGTAAATGAGAAAAGACATCCAAGGACCAAACCCTGGACATTCCTTACATCTCTGTCCAACACTGACAGATCGACCAAATACCTGAAGCACATAAGCGAACGTGTGAGCTAGGGAAGATAAAGAGGAAACGTGCCAAGACAAAAGGGATGGCAGGTCCTCATCCAGTCTACTAAGCAAGGAAATTCAGGTTTACAGGTGACACAACTGCACCCCATGCTGGCAAGCAAAGGACAGCATGTGAGGTGACACAGCTTCGACTCTGGAGCCAAGGCACTTGTCCTCAAAGCAGCATGCCCAGAACACATCCCCTAATCCTCAGTGAAACAACCTTTATCAATCAGGTCACTGCTTAATTCTTGTTGTCACTAGTAAAACCGAAGTTGTAGTTCACCTGGAAATATGACTTCTACTTTTAATGAGCAAGTAATTAGCATGAAGCAAAGTAAACACAGAGCTCTGAAAATCTATTTTCACTAGAAAAGTGTGAATCATACATGCACTTGTACATTTTTGATAGAAACCTTTGTCTTTCTATGCCTACAAGGGAAGGACAGGGGAAAGCCAGGTATAAAGGCATGTGCACAAAGAGTAAGTCTAATTCAGTACTTCTCAAACTTAGCATGCCGCTGAATTACATAGAATCTTGTTAAATTGCAGACTGATTCAGTAGATCTGGAGTAGCGTCTAAATCTGTGCATTTGTAATAAGCTCCCAGGTGGGCTGCTGCTGGTGGTCCACAAACCACACCTCCAGCAACAATGCTTCAGTTCACACCTCTGCAAAGAGGGTTAATTGACCGTGTGGCAGAGGAAAAACCCCTGCAGACACCAGCTCATCAGGAGATCTTAAATATTGGTGCACATTCATAGAAAGGGAAGGTTTGGGCTGTAAGCAGAAAGATTCTAAGTGAATAATACCTGTTCAAGCCGGAGAAAACCAGGGTGAAAAATCATAAAATTTTACAGAAGAAAAGATCAAGCAATGATTGGAAACCGTAAGCCATTCTGTTAAAATGGTACCTAATTATGCATAGGTCTTTATATTTCTTTAAATTTTACAATCTAATTTAAACTATACATTCTAGGAGCACCGTGGTTGGCTCACCTGGTTAAGTGTCGGCTCAGGTCATGATCTCAGGGTCTTGGGATTGAACCCCGCATTGGGGTGGCGGGGGGGGGGGTCCCTGCTCAGCAGGGAGTCTGCTTCTCCTTCTGCCCCCACTCCCCTCACGCTCTCTCTCTCGACTAAAAAAATAAATAAATCTTAAAAAAAATAAACTATACATTCTATTTAAAGGTAATGTTTATACTAGTATTTTCACACCTTATTTTAATGTGTTGGGCTATTCTTAAAAGAATAATTAGGTGGGGATGCTTTTCTTATTTTCTTTGCTTCACTTATCTCAAGGGTTCTCAATCCTGACTGCACATCATACTCTGGAGAGCTTTAAAATTGCTCATTCCCAGGTCCAACCCCTGCAAAATATGGTTTCATTACTCTGAGGATGCACTGTGGGCATCCATAAATTGTAAAGCTCCACAGTGATTCTAATGCGCAGCCCGAATGAGAACCACTGAATTTAACCAAACCCAAGAGAACCTGTGGGCTTCTGAGACTATAACCCAGGAAACGCCACGTACGCGGTGGCAGAGTATCAGTAGGAAACAATTCTGGAGACTAACCTTGCACAACTGACTTACAAAGTTATAGCAAACCACATAAAGGATTAACCAAATCCTTCGATCTCAAAAACTTCTGAAAATCTAGTCACTTCTCTTTCCTCTTTCCATTTTTCCAAATCAAAGGCTTCAGACAGATTATCTTTAAGCAGGTTTCAAAGGACTCCCACTGAAATTGAAATGTTGGTAGTTTCCAGCAGATACCAGAATGAACCCAATATGAAGAACTGCTCCTGAAGCGTCAGAATTACCTATTGATCCTATGATGCTTTAAATTATACAGAAGGAGGAAAAGAAAAAAGGAAGGAAGAGAAGGAAGGAAGGAAGGAAGGAAGGAAGGAAGGAAGGAAGGAAGGAAAGAAGGAAAGGAGGTAGGGAGGAAGGAAGGAAGGAAGGAAGGAGGAAGCTCTTTTGAAAGAATATTCAATTTTTTTTTCTGTTGAGCTGATTTTAAGCAGAAACCATTCAAAAGAGTAATTTTTATGGACACCAATTTCTGAGTCTAAAAGTGAAAGGGCAAATTAAAGAATAAACTTCAGACCTCATAGTCCATATGGTACAGGTGCCATAAAGATAGGACACTGGGAACTCCTACAGAGGTGAGTTAGCTCGATTTGTTGAGAGAGAGCAGGAAGATCAAGGTGAACTTACATCTCCATGTAAGTCAGTTTCACTTCCCTATATTCTCCAACCCATTGACAGCACCCCTAAATCCAACCAGCCATTTTAGAAACAGTGTTCTCTTGAACTATAGAGAAATGTAGTGAGAATCAATGAATGGCTCAGGGCAGATCTTCCCACTAACTGGAAAAAACCAATGGCCTTTATGTATGAGGGATGGCAGAGTTCCACCATAGTACCTTTGGTTCTTCTATCAGTTAACCAGGAAAACAAGAATTTGCCTTTTCACAACGGACAATCCAGTAAGAATTTAACACATAGGCTGCTTCTTCTTTCTCTTTGGTTTTGCTTGGGTTTCCACAAATAATCAGTGTGGTATGATGAGGCTATCCAAAAACTATCCTCAGAGTTTACTCTTGGTTTCCCAAACAAGGAGCCAGTGTAGTCCAGGGGCTCCCCCTCTCCCAGTGGGAGAGCCTGCACTGAGATTCACTTTCCACAGCAGTGCCTTGAGAGTACCTGATCCTTGGCAACTGGCTTTCTAGAAGACCTCCTAAAAGAAAAGCTGACTCCTATTTCCAGACTGACCAGTGCCCAAATAGACTATTTTTCCCTCCACTGACAAAGTAACTATCCCTGTTACCTATGGAAAGGGGACACAACAGGGTGTTATGTTCCTATCCTGGAACACGAACTCATCATGAGCCCAGGAATCCTCTCTATGAATGAAAGGCATATGGGACCCCTGTCTTCTCTTGCCAACCCTCGTAGTTTATCTCTGCCAAGCTTTCTGGTCCACCTATGGGCAGCTGGCAAACCCACAATGGCCTCATTCATGTGTCTGAGTGTTAGCTGGCTTTTGACTGGCATATACCTCAGTTCTCCTCCACATGGCCTCTCACTCTCCACTAAGCCCATGTATTATTTTGCTAGGGCTGCCGTAACAAAATAGCACAGACTGGGGGCTTAAGCAACAGACATTTATTTATTTCTTCCCAATTCTGGAGGCTAAAAGTCCAAGCTCAAGGTGGCAGCAGGTTTGGTGTCTTCTGAGGGCCTCTGTCCTTGGCTGATAGATGGCCATCTTGTCCCTGTCTTCCCGTGGTCTCCCCTCTGTGTGTGTCCATATCCTAATCTACTCTTCTTATAAGGACTCCAGTCCCACTAGATTAGAGCCCATGTTAGTCATCTTATTTAACTTTAATTACTACTTTAAAGGCTCTATCTCCAAATCTAATCACATTCTGAGGCATTGGAGGTTAGGACTTCAACAGATGAAGTTGGGTAGAGGGACACAATTCATCCCGTAACAGCTTACATGTGCTCATTCATCTCATGGTCTCAGGGTTCCAAGCACAGCAAGAGAAAAAGTCCCAATATACAAGTACTTTTTAAACCTCTGCGTGTGTTGCATTGCTTAAGTATCATGGGCCCAAGGTGGTCTCAAGGCCAGAGTCAGTGTTGGGTGGCATTATCAAAGGACTGGGATAGAGGGAGGGGAATGATCTGTGGCCATTTTTGCAGTCTACCACATGTTGTGATGGAAATAGGTAAGAATTGGGCTACTCCAGCCCCTGGAGCACTTCAGCCTGGTAGGGGTAGAGTTCAGATACCTCTTCGTAGAAAAAGAACTTCTAGTATAATGAAATTCATCCTAGTAGGTTATGACATATTACAGTGTCAGCATGAAAAGCATACAATTCCCTCATAAAATGAGAAAAGTGATCCCCACCCTTCTCTTCTTCACACAGACCTATTAAGATCAGATGTGAAAACTCCTTGGAAGAAATATGTTCTATCATCTATCAGTCTCCTTCAGTGATGTATGTATTATACTGACCAAATTTGGAGTATCTGAATCCAAATAATGTAGCTATTTAAATCAACAGCAGGTCATTTAATAGAGAGATGTTGCCTTGGATGTTGACTTATCTCCAAAGTTTACCCAAATTCTGGCTTTTAAGAAGACACTTCAGAATGCAGGAAGCCTTTCAAGTGACATTTTGACTGGCACTGCTCTTTCTGCAAGCTAAGCTCTCTGTCCAGTGGTCAGTAAATAGCATAAAATTTGCACAGTCCATTTTCGCCAACTCAGTTGGAGTGGTGGTAGAATCTTCAGAGGTTCCAAGAACCAAGGAGCACAGAAAATGAGTTTTTGTAATAAATGTTTCATAGGGGAAAACAAGGTCAGACGTCTATCTGTACCCAACCCATTCTTTTAAGACACAGTTCAAGACTTTCTTATTCCATGATACTTCCTCTGCCCACCCCTGCCTTCAGAGATCTCTCCTTTTGAACTTCAGAAATGTCTTATTGAATGGGCTGGATTTAATGGGAAGCAAGCAAAAACCAATTTTTTTTTTTCATCTTTCCGTAAGTTTGATTAGCACAGTCATTCCTCACTACCTCTTTTGATAAAACTTGGGGCAGAGTCCCTCTGTTTTGGCCATTTTTAGATATGAAAATGTCCAGTGAAAACTGGTAATAGCAGAACACCAACCCAGTCCAAGCTCATAATCATACAACTTTAACATAGGGCAATATAATATCCAAACTGTTATTTAATTTAACCTTCTCCTGCTCCCCACATGGCACCTGCCCTGGCCTTGGACGCCTGCAGCAGAGGAGGAGCATTGGTCACCTTTGCTCCCCTGCCCCTCTTCTCTGCTCCACATCCTCTTCCGCTCACTAGCTATTGGCACAGCTGAGGCCTGGAAATGGCATCCTCTGCCATTGCAGATGTCTGACGCAGACTCTTCCTCTCCCGATGTGCTTTTGCTGGCTTCTGGGGATTCTCCACTTCTGACTCCAGTTTTGTTGCCTCAGACAGTGCTTCTCCTCTGGCTGATTGCTTCTGCCTCCCACTTCATCTCCAGAGATTTATCTCTCAGTTAGGGTTGTATCAGCCATCCAGATGATCTTCCTGGGCAGGCACCCAAGCTCTCCCCGTCCTGTGAGGCCCATCTCTGAGGCAATGTGCTCCCTTGTTCCACTGTCGGCCCTTCAGTCATCTCTTTCCTGATTCCGCTGCCCCAGGGCTGTGAGCCAGCCACAGCTCCAGCCACCTGCCTTTAGTCACTTTAAACAAGATGCAGATATCACTGGTTTCCCAAATTCTGAGGAATGGGGCCAGCCTTTCTGAATAGTTTTCTTGAAACTCCTCTTTATTTGGCTTAAGATCATTAAAATCATTTGGCTTGAAAAGTACTGATGAACACTGATAGAAGAAATGCACAGAACCCTCTCGTCTCCCTCCGAAGAAACCCCTTCTTTCAACTCTTCAATCTGTCCCTCCCATAGATGCCAGAAGTGGATGATGGGCTAATGAGGACAGACCTCTGTACATAGCCTCTGTACGTACTCTGCCCAGGTGGCCTGGTCTAGCACATTGCCCTGTGAGTGTGAATACTTGGTACCAGTTGATTTGTTCTCTGAAATCTTTACCGAAAATCTGAGACAAGAGTAACAGTGACATCTAGCAACTTGTTGCTCTTCTATATGCATTGTTCTTAACAAAATTGCCTTATTTTACTGAGTGCCACTATAAGACTAGCCATCTTTAAGCCTTGGGAAGATAAGAGTTTGGACGAAATGAAATAAATGAAGAAGAGAATATACTTTGTATTCTTGAGGTCATCACAAACTAGTGGGGACTACAGTATAAACTTTTTGGGATTATATATCTGTTCCACGGCCTGATGCCCCACTTCTTTGGAAGCTCATCCCCATTCCTAACAGGATGGATGGATCCTAACAGCCATGTTTGTATGGTAATGCCATTCATGAGGCATGGCTCACTGGACCTATGGCTGACATCTTCCTCAAGATGGGTTAATTATATTACTCTCTTAGAAGTTAAGGATTGAACTAAAAATCGTATCAGACTCTGTAGCTGAAGGGGTAGGCATTTTCTACCCTACAGAACAGAGAAGAGAGAAAATCAATCCACAGAAGAAGAGAGAGAATGGGGTAGACATACAAAGATACACAAAAATGAGGGCAAGAGAGAGAGGGAGAGAGTCTGTGAACCTGGTTTCTAGTTACCTCCATATTGACCGACTGCATCTCTGCCCATGGGCTTATGATACTGCTTGCATCCATATACAAGTCCTCTTTTTTCGTTTAAGCTAACTAAAGTTAGTTTTATTTTCTACAATCCTAAGTATCCTAAGCAATAGAAACATAATGCACACATAAAAAGGAGTTGAGAACAAGACAACAGCATATAGATAAATGTAGCTGAGTGGCGAAGATATCATGGAGAATCAGTATTTGGGGTAATCTTCAGAAGATGAGTGGGATTGTTGTGGGGAAGATGGGAAATAATCTAGATAGAGAAAATGGTATGAGCAAAGGAAAGGAGGTGGAGAATTTAAACATTTAGCTGGGGCGCCTAATGTGTCAAGAGGAGTCATTGGGAAGAAAATTAGAGGAGGGTCAGATTTTAGAGAATCTTGACAGGCATGCAAGAGAAATTAGGAAAGTTTGAAAGGCTTTTTAGCTGGGGTAACATAATAGAATCTATGCTACCAAAGCTAATTATTAGAATAGTCCTAAGGAAAAATTAGAAGGTACGGGAACTGGATATAGGGAAAGCAGACGAAAAAGGTTAATGGGAGCCCAGTTTAGGATATGAATATTGGAAGAGGAAGGGGAAAGGCCGGTTTGACATTTTAGTGCTGAAATCAGAGTAGGGAGAGATGATCCCATGGCAGGACCAATTGCAGATCTAAATGGTGCCAAACATGACCACCTCCTAGCCCATGTCATGAGTAGCTACTGCCTTGCTACACTGCTGCTGGGCAAGTTAGATGCATGTTGTAGCAGACAAATGCTGTTTCCCGCCTAGCAGCAGCTCCCGCCCTTCTTTGGGGAGCAGCACTCCACTCTCCTTTGAGAAATTGGGTCAGGAAGCTCTTTTAATTTGTGTGTCTCTCTTTCACTGTGGGACTTCAGATGTGATACAAACATCAATGTCTCTGCAATGTCTTTGTCATGGAAAGAGACGTACAAGGCACATTCGGACTCTGTAGCTCTCAGCCCTAGGGTTATAAAACCCCCACCCTGGGTTCACCTGCTGTGTGATTCCCACCTGCAATCAGGCATCACCAGTGGGAAGGAGGCTCTGTGGGTATCCAACAGCTGCCATAAAATTAGGCTTTCAGTGACCCCTTGTCCTCTTCTTTGTACTTGACAGGATCTATGGTGTTAGGCTACCTGGGATTGAATGTTGGCTCTCCCACTTACTAACTGAGCCACCTTGGGCAAAGTAATTAACTTCACCATGACTCATTATCTTCACCTACACAATGGGGATGACAATAGGGCCTCTCTGACAGGGATGTTATGAAGATTAAATACCTTCAGACTCACAGAGTGCTGAGGACACTGTGTGGTACACAGAGAAGGCCCAAAATGTTAGCTTACAGAACCAGAAGCACTTGAACATGTTGGAGAGTGACTGGCCAAAAAGAGTAGCTCAGCTTCTCATTGCACGAGAGCTGAGATGGTTGTCTTTGGCACATTTTCCCCACATGTCCAATAAACAAGACTTCCCATAAAGTAATTTCATGTATCTACTTAAGGGTATACTTTTAGAGCAAACTCATCCTGATGGGCCTATTCCAATGATGCAGCTAAATTTGAAGTCAGAAGTTTTGTCAGGATTATACTAAGATTCTTTGATGAATGAAGCCTTTGGCTGGTAACATCTGTCCTAATTTTTTTCCTAATAAATGATACATACCTTTGAGACTGAACCAGATTCTTTGCCAATGGTTATGATATCTGCATCTCTTTTTTTTTCTTTTAAGTAAAAATTGACTGTCTTGGGTTTGGATAATACATGTTCATGTGCTAACACCACTTCCCCCCTCCCCCCACATCCCTCAATACCAATCCTATCTGCCAAGTTTACATACAGCCTCAGACCTTCCTCAGCCCACAGGAAGACAGCCACCCCTGGCCCTTTAAAGATAATAGGAAATAAGATCCACTTGCCACTTAGGGTGATTCGGTCAGGGTGATAGACCTAAAAGTTGTCACTCTCTCAACAGAATGGTGACTCTGTCTCCCCAATCATTTGAATCAACATTGCAGAATTCCCAAAATACTGAGAATAAGCACTGTAGCCATTTGCTAGGCAAACTGACTCTCAATGGACAGGATATTGAGACAGCCACATTAATGAACAAGTTGACGACAAGATTTCCTTAGGGTCTCTGGGCTCCTTCCTTATTACGTCATTAGAAAGCCAAGGACTTGGACCTTAGCCAGAGCAGTGCGAAGAGTTCAGGGTAGAAGACCTGGACCCAAGTCCCAGGCCTACAACTTATTTGCCATGAGACATAAGGCCAATAATACTTGTGCTACTGACCTCCATTAGGTTCCAGTAATGAGCCACGGTGATCACTCATATTTGTGCACATGCTCTGAATACCCTCAAATGCTCCACTACCACAATATAGATTTCCCAACACCCACAGAAATGCCTTTGGTAAGATATGCCCAGAGATATACCACAGGCCTGCTACAAGAGGACTCCATTAAGTGGTATCATTCATGTTTTTTGTTTTTTTGTTTGTTTGTTTGGGTTTTTTGTTTTGTTTTGTTTTGTTTTGTTTTTTTGTTTTTTTTGTTTTTTTTGGTATCATTCATGTTTAAAGACAGTGCTCACTAATGACTAAATGCCCTGTTTAAGGGAGCTTGTGGATAAGCCCCACCTTGAGTTTAGTCCCAAGGAATAGCTATCATTTATCAAAATTTCATAGGATTTCTTTCTTCTTTTACAGGATAATTTTCTCTGACAAGGAAAATTATATAACTTTATTTCAGTTTTTGGAGCCAAGATCAATGAAAAACTGTTAAATTAGCACATCCTAGGTGCCTGGGAACATCTACTCATGCTGTTCCTTTCAAAGTGTGAGCTCTACTGTTATTTTTAATTTGATGCTTCCACACTATATTGAACTGTATCTGAAAGCTCACATTCTCTCACAAGAAGAAAGAATAAAAAGGAGATATCAGTGAAGAAGGACTGAGAAATACTGCCCTGCCATCCATCCTAAAGAGCTTTCAGAAGAAAACAAACATGTGCCCTGCAGGTCAGATGGTCACTTACCTGGAGGCACTTTCCAGAGCTCTCTTTCAACACACAGATTCTCTGATCTCATCTGCACCCAAGGCATTCTGGCAACTCTAAGATTATTCAGAACAAAGGAAAGAAACCCAAGAAGTCCACTTCAGTCCACAGCCCAAGTGGAGGCCCCTCTCCAGATTCCACTAGTGGGAAGGCCCTAGGCCAGCTCACTGCCCAGTCCCTGGGACTGAGGACAGTTGGAGCAAGAAATCCCAGGGCCCTTACAGCAACATGCTCTTTTTCCAGGGAACTACTCTAAAGGTCTTGTAATAAAGTTAACACACGTAATGTTTACCCACTATATGCCAGCAACACCTTGTAAGGAATGCAAATACAAACATAAGACACAATTCCGAATCCCAGGGAATTCATGTGGCGGGAGAAGAGGCAAGTGTTGGTTGAGCCATAAGAGAGGACAGCGTGGGATAAGAGATGGATGAGAAGCATTAATCAGGGCTGAAGGGGTGAGAGGAGAGGCAGAGGGGTGGGCTCAGAAGTCAAACCATACCCTGGGCACAAAGGCCTACAGTGCTGCTTATAAAATGCGTGACTCTGGGCAAGTCGCTTAACTTCTCTGTGCCTCAGTCCCTTCATAAAGTCAGGATAATAATAGTACCCACATTACTGAGTTGTTAGGATGCCTGAATGAGTTAAAAAAGGGAAAGCACTTGGAACAGTCCCACACATATAGTGCACGCCACGTTGGGGTGAAAGAATGACATTTTCATTCTCTTTACAGGGGCAGTCCAAAGAGATAGAAAACAAAGCTGGTGGCCAGTCCAATCTCCTTGTCAACCAGACTCCCTGGTAAATCATCTAATGACATTTGCTAGGAAGGCCCCTGGAAAAATATTGCTCTTCTCTCCACAGTCCAGCCCCCTTGATCATGCCACCTAAGACACCATCCCTCAATCACTAGGGCAACAACTCTGGGTTAAATACTGAGCTTCATCAAAATGTGTTTAATGCCCTTAAAATTAACTCAAAGCACTGTAAAGAATTAAATTGAACCATTCAGTCTCTCTTTTGCTGATTCTGTGCAATAAAAAGCTTCTCCCCCATTTACTTTTGGGATTCAGCTTCTGTCTAAAACTTTTCATAATCTAATGGTTAGTTTCCCTCAGTAACCCTAATTTTGCCTCAAATATAAGAAAAAAAAGAGCCATCTAGTGTTCCCAAATAGCACCTAAGTAAGGGAAAAGTTGGAAAGAGAAAGTGGTTGCAAAAGATGAATGTCTCTCTTTCCAAACGTTGCCCATGACCTGACCCTTCCTTACCCACAGGGATGAGAGGCCAGAACTCCATGGGTGTTGTATGAAAAGCATCTTGGGAGCATCCTAACCTGGCCCAAAGAGAGACCCAAGCTCATAAATGTCTGAGCGTAGTCATCTGGTTGTTATAAGTAATAAACTCTCAGGATCAAAGATAGATAGATATATGCATACATAAATACATACACAGATGATAGAAAATTAAGTAAATAATGTCTGCTTTTTAAGTGTCAAGAAGTGTTTCACGGCCCCAAATATCTCCCCCAGTCCAAGATTTACTGTGTCTAAAATCCCACCATTAACATGCCTTTCAGTTAAGCCACGCCCTTTACAGGCATAATTTAATAAATTTAAATATTCTTAAGATTGACAGTTCATTAGGTCTCTAACACCTTGGCCTTCATCAGACTGCCTTCTTCCTCCGGACTGGAAGAACAAGGCCACGGCAGATGGGGAGTCCACAGAGAGTTCTAGCATGGCCCGCTGCAGAGAAAGGGGGGAGGCAGTGCCCAGGACACTTTCTACCCTCACCACTTGATTGAGAGCTGGTCCTACATCCCTGCCTTGGCCAAATATCATCCTATGACTTCATAGAAAGGTCAGGAAAAGATTTATCATTCCATCCTTGCTTCTAGGCTTGTAAGTGGAATTTCAGAAAAGTGAGGTGCCAGGGGTGGCGGAGGAATGCAGGGGAGACATGCTTCAATTGGCAGGTCGGTCATAGCTTGGTTAGCACACTTTTTAATTGCCAGAGGAAATAAATGGTAAATGGTTATTTACAGTTGGTGGTGACATACCTCTGAGCTGCTCAGGCTGCAAGAAGAGAAGCCGGTAGGAATGAAAATAGCCAAAGAACAGCGTTGTCATGGGCATTTCCAATGCAACACAGCCAGCCAAATCAATCAGGGTGAAAACACTGGCAAAAGGCCACCCTCTCGTCAATCCTGGCGGATAAAAACCATAGCGACATATGTTCCCTTAAAAATGGAAAACTGCAATTCATTTCCAAAGTAATCATTTCTAGCGCCTGCCCCAACTTTTTATGCCTCTCTGAACTTCCTGAGTATATTTACAGAGCAAAACTTTCTTCCTGTGTATGCATTCATGCTGTGTTTTATTTGCATTGCAGAATATCACTGTAGCCCCCCCAGTCCTTATAAATTAAGGTTATTTTGAGATGAGAGGAATGGAGCAGAAGTAGTCCCCGCTGTGACTTAATGTTGTAAGAGTTTATTTCTTTGTTTTTCTTGGGAAACTATATTGATGGGGAAGGCAGGGGAAGAAACAAAGGATAAAAAGCCTGCCCCCAACTCCATGTCTGTTTTGACTCTCATTTTTAAAAAGCAAATGTATCCAAATAATCTCCTTCCAGATGTACTCAGATCAAATGGGGACACTGAGTAATTGAGAAACAAGATTTCCATCTGCTCTATCAATTGAAAGGCAAAAAGTGGAAAGGAAAAGAAAAAAAATGAACTGCTCCTCTGTTGCCTGTGAGCATTGTAAATGGATGGGTAATTCCCGTGCTTGCGGACCTGGAAAGAGCTGGGATCCTCGAATGACAGCCACAGCTCCTGCACAGCCAGGGGAAGGGGGAGTGGGAAGGGGGCTGCTCTCCTCAGCCCAGTGCCCCACTCCATTGGCTCTTGTGGCCCCCGCACCCCACCCCCATTGGCCAGCAAGCCTGCTTGCATGTATTCATCTACTCAACCAATATTTGTTGGGCCCCCCACCACCCCGGCCTTCACTTACTCGTTTGAACTTCACCATGACCCGTATGAAGTAGGTGCAGAAAGGCAGTTCATGGCTGTCCTCATGTTATTACATCCCATGCTGTATTAATCTTTTCCCACGTCTCTGCTTTGTCTTTCAAGCTAGATTGGAAGCTTTTCAAAAGCAAGAAGACAAGCCGAGAGCACTTGTCTTTCATTGCTCACATTCTCCAGAGTGGCTTGTAGCAAAGAGCCCTGCATATAACAATAGAAAGTAAAATAAACCCAATTGTTTTTAAAAGAAGGTTGATTTACTTCACTTTTAAATATAGTGATGTGCCTGATAAAGCAAAGCTCCATCACTGGGAAGAAAACAGTTTTTCTCCAGCCCTGGCCTTCCCTGTTTCTAGAGTATGAAACACCAAGTTGGAGGACACTGCTACTCCGAAAAGAGGCATTTGAGAGGTCTTTCAGAGTTATTTAGGTTAAGAGCTCATTCATTCTGAAAGAATTGCCTAACCAGTTGTCTTTGCTTTGGCAAGGAGCTCTGCAGCTAGAGGTAGGAGAAGTCAGTCCCTGCCCTTCCCTGGTGGGTCTGTGCATCTGCTAATTTACCCCGAGGCCTGGGAGCCTCGGGATAGGAACGGAAGAAGCACCCTTCCTGCTTGGAAGGACAGTGGGGCTCCCTAGAAGAAATGTGCCACTAACAGGAGCATTACTCAGCTCAGAACTTGCTCCTCGGTGGGGAGGGCTGGGACTAGACTGGTGGACTCCCTTTAGCCCTGCCTCCTCCACCAAGGAAGGTACTTGTGGGAAATGGCCCCATGCCATTTGTTATGGACTGGATTGTGTCCCCTACCCAAAGCCCTAACCCCCACTATGACTGTATCTGGAGACAAGGTCTTTAAGAAGTAGTTAAGGTTAAATAACCCAATAGGACTCTGGCCTTTTTTTTTTTTTTTAAGATTTTATTTATTCATTTGAGACACAGAGATACAGAGAGAGAGAGAGAGCATGAGCAGTGGGAGAGGCAGAGGGAGAGGGAGAAGCAGACTCCCCGCTGAGCCAGGAGCCCGATGTGGGGCTCGATCCCAGGACCCTGGGATCATGACCTGAGCCGAAGACAGACGCTTAATGACTGAGCCACCCAGGCGCCCCAGGACTATGGCCTTATAAGAAGAGAAAGATCTCTGTCTCTCTATCTCTTCCTGTCTCTCTGTCTCTGTCTCTGTCTCTCTCTCCACCATGTGAGAACAGAGAGAAGGTAGCCCTCTATAGCCAAGAAGAGAGCTCTCACCAGGAACCAACCTTGCCTTACCTCGATGTGTGACTTCCACCCTCAAGAACTATGAGAAAATTAGTATCTGTTGTGTAAGCCCCCCATGTATGGTATTGTTTGACAGCCCAAGCTGACTAATACAGGTAAAGTCTACCTTATTTAGTGGATTAGAAAACTGAACTCAGAAAGGTTAAGTAATTTGCTCAAGATCATGTAGCCAGTAAGTGACAGAGCCAAAATTCTACTCCGTATTCTTTGCCTTTTGCCAAACTGAGATTCTGATGGAAAGCCACATTCACTTTGACCCACACTGTTACAGGAAGGGGAGGTAGGCTAATTAGCCAGACAATACTGAGAAATGGATAAGCCGTTATAATAGCCTTAGGTGGCCTGAAATAGTGAAAGTGCAAGGTTTACCAAAAGCCCTTGCTGAATAAATGAGTGAGTGAGTGAGTAAGTGAATGAATGAGTGAATGAATGAATTCCTCCAGGTTGAAGCTAGCAAGGCTTCATGGCAGAGGTGACAGGAAGCTGACATTCTTTCCCCAACACCTGAGCCTTCCCTTGGGTGAACATTCTCCTCACTGTCAGATGCCAGAAAGGTCGGTCCCTCCCTGGCCACACACCAGTGGCCACACACCAGTGGCCACCTGGGCTTTGCAGACTTAGCCCGCCCTACATGTCCCTATGGTGTCTGGTATGGCAATGACATCAAACAGATGCGTGCTGGTTGCTTGCTGGCACCCTCCTCTGCTCTCCTTTTCCTGTGTTCACACCTTTCCTGCAGTCTCTGTAGAGGCTTCATAAACTGAATAGGACTTTTTGTTTTTCTTTTGCCTACATCTGTGCATGAGGCCCATGTTGCCTGGAGACTCAGAGTTCTCATGTAGAGGGAATGAATACTTAACATATTTTACTGCTAGAACAACAGAAGACCCAAGACAAGCAGGGGACGTGCTGTATACACAACAACGGAATTGCACAGGAGAATGGAGAAAGGAGGAGACCCCACCATCCCTACCCCATTCTGCCCTCAGGGAGACCAGGAGAGGGGCAACAGGAGGGAGTGGAATGAGGTGTGAACTTGGAAGAAACCTGGCCTAGAGGCAAGCTATTCTGACCTGGGGGGCCAGGGTGAAAGGAGGGGCTGCTCAGGAGTCAGGACCTGTGTGGCTGGCTCCAGGGAGTGGCAGGGGAGCAGACCCAGAGAGTGAAAGCCAAGCCACCCCTGGGGGGTGACTCACTGCCATTCAAGACTCCACATTATCCAAGCAGGAAGCCCCATTACTGTCCATCTGTGGGTGCTGGGGCAGGGCCCTCCACCCTTAGCTGCCTTACCCTGCCTGTGGATTCCCCACCAGAGGTGGTAGAAGCACAGCCGCGTGGGCCCCACACCGGCTGAACCCCACCCCTACTGCCTTCTGTGGACTCCCCTTTCATTCAGCAGTAGGACAGTAGCTAACCCGTAGAGCTTACTGTGGAAATACATGTATACATACATATGTGTGTGTACACATGTCTATATATCATTTATACTTACTTATTCTTTACAACAACGCTCTATGGCAGATACTATTATAGCATCTCCAGTGTAAACCTCTCTGTGGCACAAAGAGATTAAATAAGCTGCTTAAAGTCATACAGAGCTGAATGTCAAACCCAGCAGTCTGGCTCCAGATCCCCGCTTTCAACCACTATTCAACACTATCCTCGTTACCCAGGATACATGTTAGTTCCCTTGAAACAGAGGGTGGGAATCCTAAGAGGTACTGGTTTGGGAAGTGGAAAAGTAGACCAGTGTGGTAATTTATTGAAAACCCCCACTCCCATTACACGTGACCCACCCTCTACTTTGTATTGGGCTCTCTAGGTCCATAACCTGTCCCTAACAGTGGAATTAAACTCCTCCAGGTCCAGAGCCCTGCCTTATGTATCTTGATACACCCATAGCCCAAGGACCACACCTGTCATGCACAAAGAGCTAACTGAGTAAATGTTAAATATATTGAGTTACTGGAATTTAGTAATAAAGGCTTTAGGTTTGAACATGTTTTTAAGCACCCTTCAAGGTCCTAGGGTACTTCTCAAAGAGGCACACACAGATACCACAAATGGAGCCCCCTACAACACAGAGCTCTCCTGTTTGGACCAACAACCAGTCTTTCATTCTCTAGAGAGCATGGAGGGAGAAACTAATTTACTGCTTTACACTTTTCAGGGGTGCCTGGGTGGCTCAGTTGGTTAAGCGCCCAACTCTTGATTTTGGCTGAGGTTCTGAGCCCAGGGTCATGGGATCGAGCCCCATGTGAGCTCCTCACTCAGTGTGGAGTCTGCTTGTCCTTCTTCCTCTCCTCCTCTCTCTCTCATTCAAATAAATAAATAAAATCTTTTAAAAAAATAATGCTTTACACTTTTCACAGAGTTTTTAAAGATACATCACCTCAGTTCATTCTTGCCAACTCTGATAAGTAAAGGGAGCAATATCACTCCTACTGTACAGATAAAGAAATTGAGGCATTGAGAGGTTAGAGGATATATCCAAGATCATACAGCTACTCAGTAGCAAGGCCAGGACTGAAATGCCAATACCTATTTCCCAGTTTCCAGTCTGGCATTCTTTCCTCTATACCCAGATGCATCCCTTGGACAGCGGATATATTTCTCATTCTCAGAATCCATAAGCTTTATCCCACAAGTACCTTTCTGGTACACAAGTACCACCTGTTGGAAAGGATTTAGGGGAGGCATTTCACACAGAGCCTTCCAGGCTAAGCTTTCCAGGGACCAGCAACATCAGCATCACCTGGGAGCTTGTTAGAAATGCAGAACCTTGGGCCCCTCTGGGATATATTGAATCTAAATCTGCATTTTAAGAAGATCTCTGGGTGATTTGTATAGATGCCAAGTTTTGAGAACCACCACTAGAGAAGACATACACACAAGGGCAGTTAGCAATGGATAGAAAGAAGTTGAATCTTCTCAGGTAGGTTCCATGAGAGGTTCATGGGTATTTTATGCATCTCACTGCATTCAGACACTGACCTGGTGAGCATCACCTGGTTTTCACTCACTACAAGAATGTGCAGGAAGGGTATACGTCCTTAGACTTGGACCTGTTACAGACTTGAAGCAGCATACACTGGGGAACACAAAGGTAAGTGCTCTGTACCAGGTAGTCTCCCTCATGGGAAACCAGGGGAGAGGACACTCACCTAAAGTTATATATGCATGAATTTTCTGCCCATAAATAGGGTACTGACTGGCAGCACTCTCTTACCACGTGTCTTTCGATGTTGCCCTGGGGCACTGTGTCGCTCGATATTCAGAACACACAAATCTAATTCTGCTTGGTATAAACCAGAAAAGTGACTCTGCATTACAGACGATGCTGCCTCAGTTGATTTCATGGATGTCTGTCCCCTTGTCTATGGACAGGTGGTAGGCTGAATTGAATTCAACCCCCTCCTCCCACCCCAATTCTCTCCATCAGCTCTCATGCCAAAGGAAGTCTGAGTCAAACGCTATTTTTGATTTTTTTTATAAATTGTCTCTATAGGATGATGTTCAGGCTATAACATGCAGAATGTTTTAAAGGACCAGCTTTTAAAATGTGTCTGGAAAAATTAAATATACTGATAAGAATTTCCTCACCTAGAGAAGCACCCGCTAAACCAGTATGAATTTGTCCATTAACCTTAATGGTACCATAGTAGGTTGAGTAGTGTTCTCCAAAAATTCATGTCCATCAAAACCTTAGGATGTCACCTGACTTGGAAATAGGGTCTTTGCAGATGTAATTAGTTAAGATGAGGTTATACTGGATGGGGCAGGGGTGGGCCCCAAATCCATGACTGGTTTCTTTGTAAGGAGAGGGATATTTGTAGACACACAGACCAACGTAGGTAAAAAGGCCATGTGAATGTAGAGGCAAAAATTGGAGAGATGCAGCTATAAGCCAAGGAACCACCAAAAACTGCTGACAACGACAAGAAGCCAGCAAAAGATGAGGAAGGATTCTTCCTCAGCATCTCCAGAAGAAGCATGATTCTGCTGACACTTTGATGTTGGACTTCTAGCTTCTAGAACAGTGAGAAAATGTTTTTCTGTTGTTTGAAGCCATTCGATCTGTGGTACTTTGTTAAAGCAGCCTGAGAAACCAATACAGTAGCAAATAACTAATATTGCTCACGTTATTTTGAGAGCTTGCCCCGTGCCAGGCACTGCTCTGAGCACTCTTCCCATGTGTTTACCAGTTTCATCCTCCAAGCAACCTTCTGAGGGAGGTACTGTTCTTCTCCTTTCATGTAAGAGATATTAAGTCCCTTGCCCATATTGGATACCCAGCTGATGGATGCCCGAGCAGGTTCTAACTCGGAACCTCCAACTGTGAGTTCTGACAGTTGGGAGGAGACAATGAGAAGAGCGTGTGGGCACGAGATGGTATGAGCACACAGCGGCCATGTTCCCACTCCGGCTCCACCCCACTGATAGTGGAAATGAGGACCCACAGGAAGCAGCTGAATGATCAGGAAGCTTGATTGCTTAGGAGCAGAAGTTAATGCTGTTTGATTTTTAGGAAATTGAGTTATTCATGAATGCTCTCAATTAAGAAAAGCCCCAGTGCGTTAACCTAAGCTAAAAAGAATTCAGGGGTTCTGTAGCGGATGTTCCTGGGAGGACCAGCAGGGCCAAAGCTTCAAAGAGTACAACTAGGAGAAGACCCATTTTTCTCCTAGACTTGAAAGGGAGTGGACTTGCAGCAGCAGCTGGGAGGAGTTGCAAGGAAAGAGTGATCTTGCTGAGTTCAGATGTTTAATTCTTTCAACATATTTCCCTTAAGTCTGTCACGGCATTTAGGAGCTATTTCTAAAATTACCGTGTTAATGTACAGCTTGGGTTGGTTGAAAGGGTGGACTGCTTCTCTGGAATCTGTCAAATCATTCAAGGGGGCCCCACTGTTGAGCCACAAACTAGGAGGAGCTGGAATGCCACATGGTCACAGACTGTCCTCACTGTAAACACCATGCCTGAAGCTTTAAAAAGATGCATGGAATGAATATATCCAACACACGAAGTCTATACCAGGGTTTCTTGGGCTCTCAGTTGATTTTCTGGGCTGGATCATTCTTTGCTGGGGTGGGAGGAGTGTGTCCTGTGCATTGTAGGATGTCCAGCAGCATTCCTAGCTTCTTTCTTAACCACTGGATGGCCAAAAGCATCCTTGTCCCAGTTGTGACAACAAAAAATGTAGCCAGAGTACCCACCCCACTGAGAACAACTAGTCTATATAGGGAAACAGAAACATGCCACCATCAACGTGGGAAAGTCTTTGTATTTACAAGGTTCATTGGGCAGCTCAAAGGAGGGATTGGATAACACTCCCCTTTCACATCAGCTCTGCTCACTTGCCCTTAGCCCAGATTTGGCCACCTACCCAAAAATCTTCTCTGCCCTTTTTCTCTCATCCTCCCTTAGTGTCTCCAACACTACTCTCTCCTTTCTTCCATTCCTAACCCTTCCCATTCTCCTTTCCTGGCTAGTTTTCCTCTACTAGTCCCAAAATAGTGATGTTCCACACTTTCCTTAGCTGTCCATTCTGCTTTCCTTGGTTAAGTGTCACTTACCCATAACCCCATTTCTCACCTACATGTTGACAACTGACTTCTAAATCCCTGTCTTTAGCCTGACTCTGCTCTAAACGTTAACTAAAAAGTACTAAATTAGTATTCCAGTATTCCCAGCTAGATATCTATACATGTTCCACAAATATGTCAAAATCAAATTATCTATAACCAGGAAAAATATTTATTAAAATTCCAGGGGCACCTGGGTGGCTCAGTCAGTTAAGCATCTGCCTTCGGCTCAGGTCATGATCTCAGGGTCCTGGGATCGAGCCCCACATTGGGCTCCCTGCTCAGCAGTGAGTCTGCTTCTCCCTCTCCCTCTGCCTCTCCCCTCTGCTCGTTTTCTCTCTCTCTCTTTCTCAAATAAATAAATAAAATCTTTTCAAATGATAATAAAATAATAATAACATAAAATAAAATTCCAAGCAACCTGGTCTCATACCACCATCCATCTGATCAAAATCTCATCAAAATTCTGAGAGGCCTCCCTTCTGTAAGTCCCCTGGGATCAACCAGTCACCAGGCACTGTAATAGATTCTCTGGTGGCTGCTTCCTCTGGTCTGTGCCCTTCTCTCCATTCTTGCTGCTCCTGCCCAGGGCCAGCTCTCTTGCAGGACAGGACCTCTCCATTGCCATCTGCCCCCACTGCTGTTAAAGCACCATTCCAGAATAGTTAGGATCCACTCCCCCTCTTCTTCCTATGCTTCTGCTACAACAATAGGCTCCATGATCCAGCCAGGTACTCAACCCAGAAACCTGAGCCTCACCGTTCATGCCTCCTCATGTTTCCCATTCAACCTGTCAACACGGTGATCATCATTCTACCTGGAACTCATCTACGCCTCTCTTTCTACTTTTGCTACCTTACTCTCAGCAACCGTTATATCTTGTCTAGACTACTCAGTAGGTCTCCCTGACTCCAGTATTTGCCCCATCCAATTAATATTACATGTAGTCACTAGAATGATTGTTAAAAATAAAAACCTGCCATATAACCCAGCAATCCCACTTCTGGGTATTTATCTGAAAGAATTGAAGGCAGAATCTCAGAGATATCTACACGCCCATGTTCATTGCAGCATTTTTCACAATAACCAAGAGGTGGAAGCAATCCAAACGTCCACCAATGGATGAACGGATAAAGAAAATGTCCTATATACATACAAAGGAAGATTATTCCATGTTAAAAGAGGAGATCCCATCACAAGCTACAAGATGGATGAACTTTGAAGACATTATGCTCAGTGAAATAAGCCAGTCACAAAAAAGACAAATGTATGATTCCACTTACAAGAGGTATCTAAAGTAGCCAACTTTGGAGAAACAGAAAGTAGAATGGCAATTACTGGGAACTTGGAGGAAGGGGAAAAGGGGAGTTGTTGTTCAATGGGTATAGAGTTTCAGTTTGCAAGATGTCAGAGTTACAGAGATCTATTGCACAACAATGTGTATATACTTAACATTACTGAACTGTATACTTAAAGACGATAAATTTTATATTATGTGATTTGTTCCACAATTAACAATTTTTTTAAATAAAAACCTGTTCCTATAATTGCCTGTTGTAAACCCTTCCCTGCCTTACTTTCTCTTTTGGCCTTTGCAAAATCTGTCTGCTGTGCTTGGAACCTTCTTCAAAACACCTCCCCTCCCCCACTTCCTCAGCTCGGGCAAATGCCTCCTGGTCCTACTGGATGACTTCTCTTACCTCCTTCCTTTGTGCTGCCTTGGCCCCTACACTTATCCCACTGGGACACTCACACTAAGTAGCTGTTGCCCATTTTCAATGTCTGCTCACCGTAAGAGACTGTGAAGTCCTCCCACATGGGTACTTCAGCATCCTTCATCTCTACGTCTCTGAAGACCAGCATGTTGCCCAGCTCATTTAGCAAGGCATCCCTCAGAACCCAGTGCTGTGCCTAAGAAGATATCCATTGAATTATATCTTTCCATTTTACTCTTCCTGAAATGAATGTTTCTCCTGTTTCCCCAATCTGATTTTTCTGCCTCCTTTTTTAGAGTTTCTTTCCTCAGTAAACTTCCGACCCTAGGCTCGCCCTGCCCTGACTAACCTCTGGCTTTCCAATTTCATTTTCCTTATACTTCTCTCCCATGACTGTTGGATTCCAAAGATTTTCATCAATGTGGTTTCCCTAAGACAGAATGGAGGATGACCCGTTGAAGTGGAATAAAGTCTCATTTTAACTGAGACCTATTACAATAAAGCAGTGAGTGGCCAGCAAGATTATTTACATGCAGTTTGAGGGATAATCTACTCCTCTGAACCACTGGAGGGAAGATTTGTGAACATTTCTCCACCTCTGCTTTAAAATGTAGAGTTTATTATTATTGCATTCTGGTGAAGCCAACAGATCAGGAGAGGACTGCCATTGAAGAGATAGTCAGTTACTCACAGTGTCCGGGAGGAAGGGGCACACCACACCGTCAGAGCCTTAGTGGAAGGAGTGGGATTAGTCCGGAGGCAGAGGAAGCAAGGAGAAATCATGGATGAGAACTTTTCTCATGGTTTTGGCTAGAAGAAATGGGTGAGGCAGGGTTAGCAGGCCTTGCACATTTAGGATTGGCTAGTTGGAATACTTAAAGTAGGCTTCAGGGCATATGGACTGTCCCTAGCTGTCTGGTACCTGGCCCTGTGGTGATTACAGTGACAGGGAATAGTGGCCCAGAGTGTGAGAGCCCAAAAAAGGAGGTGGGTGGGGGAGATGGGCTTTGGATCAGTTGGTTTTGGTTTGCATGTGGAAGGTACAGAGGAGTCATAGTTATCTCTAGGAATTGGCTTACCCTGGGAGGGACAGTGTCTCCCCTGTCAGCTAGTCTCTAAGACATCAGAGCATCATAAAATCCAGAAAATAAAAAAACATAAATATACTTCCCAACACCAGAATCAGACCTTAGGGCATGAAGCATGGCTGTAGGGAGGACAAAGAGGAAAAAAATGTGGAAATGTTGCTATTAACATTGCAGGTAACCCAGAGCATTCCCTGACTCTTAAAAAGTTGGTAAGAAAAATTCTTCTAGCTACAGATTAAAAATAGCCACTCACTTTCTGAGAAGCCAGCTTCTAAAACATTTACTTTAGATTTCTTTTTATGTGAAGTGATAAATATACATTTTTCCCATAGAGAATATTTATGAAAACTTTTCTGGGAAATGTCTTTTCACTAAATATAGTGTCTTTTCACTAAATATAGTCTCTGGAGACAGATCAGGAAACAGCCCCCCAAATGTGCTGTCAATTGTGACTTGACGGTCTGAATTACCATATTTTTATATTGTAACTCACTTCCTTTAATGATATAGATATTCTACTAATGGTGTGAAAGAGATGGAAACTGGCAGCTTTAATGGTGCGTGATGTATGTGCTCCCTAACTATTAAATGCAAGGTTTTGCCTGAGATAAGAGGGAGCTCCAACTTGCCTTCATCTGGGACATGGGCTTCAGCCTGACACTCAGAAGAGGTGACTTTGGCAATGACGTGCACACGAAACCCGTCTCCTTAGTGCATATTAAAGATGACCCCCCCCAGCCAGACTTTGGCAGTTGGTATGCAACTTCCTTTTTCCAGATGGCCTCCCCCTCCTCCTACTTGGGTCCCTCCTCCCTCCCTCCTTTTTTTTTTCCACTCTTCCTGGATGAGGCTCTAGCCCTCAGCACTTACTGGAACTGATTGTCAATTCAAATGACTGCACCCAGGGGTCATCCTGCTGGAAGAGAGGAGTGACCACGTGTGTTTGCATTTTGGAAACTGGGATGTTTAAAATGAACCTGAGGTGGTGTTTATACAGGAGAGTGCCCGAGTGTGCCCCTATCTGGTGGCCCTTCCTGGAGCACGGGACACCCTGTCTTGGGGGCAGCCTGTGGCATCCTCTGCCCACACAGAGGGTGTCGATGCCTTCTCCTTGATGAGCTGGACACTGAGAATGGGCCCAGTCTTCCAAGCTGACAGAATTTCCAGATAGAGCATATCTGTCATAGCCACTTTCTGTGACGTGCCATGTCTGCCCCTAACAGAGACATGGATGGTGCTTGTGCCTTGAGCCCTGTGAAGACATCTCGTACACTCTCACAGTTACCTTCACTCTCCCAGCTCTACTTCCTCTCCTCTTTCTTAGGACTGAAATCTGTGAACCTGCCTTCCCTCGTCCTAGCAACCCCTGACTACTGTTTAGCTTCTCAACATTAGGTCTACAATTTTTTTAAGTCAAAAATTATAGATACTTTATATAAAATCCAAAAAAAAAACATTAGAAGGAGCTAAAGGGACTACTCAAGAGACACCTGACTGCTTAACCATCAATCAAAAGACTTTTGTCCATGAGACCAATCCAATATCTGTACTGGCCCTTAAGGAGAAACGAAATCCTGGCTTTTAAATCAAGAATGTAGACAAACAGCTATAATAAATTAAGGGATATTTTTTTAAAGTTTCAATAAATGAAGAGATATACCGTGCACCTGTATTTGCAAACTAAATATTGCAAAAACATCAAATATTTCAAGATGAATTTCAGGCTTTAATGCAATCTCAATCATATTCTCAAAAAAAGTTTTTCTTTGGACTTAGTGCATATTAATTATGGAGTTCATCTAAGATAGAGAACAGATAAGCATAACAAACGGAAACAACAAATGAGGCTATTTAAATTCAATGGAATAAACAGTCCAGAATTAGACCATATTATAAGTAAGAATTTTATAGGTAGTAAAAAGATATCATAAACCAATGCAGGCAAAGGTGGAAATATCCCATAGCATTGGTTTTCCTGATTAGCATCAGAGGAAGAATTACTTTAGACCCAAGTAACATAATAAATAAATTTAAAATGAATAAGAAGTTAAATGTAAAACTGTAACCATGAAAACATCATTATAGATACTCATATCACTGATAATTTTTTACTTCTGGAAAGTCTGGAGGAGGGATGACTTTCTAAGTACAAGTGTGATAAAAGAAATCAGAGAGAACAAGGAATACATTTGTAGGAAAAAGTTAAAAACACCTAACCTCCAAGGAAAGTTATTAACCGAAAGAAAAAGATTAAGCTGGCAAATATGATATAGAAGTGACTGACATTTTTAGCATGTAAAATTTCAAGCAACTTGCAATAAACACATTCAGACCCAATACATAAACTAGAAAGACAATGAGATAATAAAATTCACAAACAGGAGAGATGACTTTGTCAGTTATAAAAATAATGCAAATTAAACAAACAAAACCCATCTTACATATTAAGTTAACAAAATAAAAGTCTAATGGTACTTTATATTGCTAATAATGACAAATCAAAAATATTGTCACCTACATCGCATATAGCATTTTAAATCTATACTATCCTTTTGGAAAGTTCCTTGGCAATGTAGTTCAGGTGCTATATGAAAGATTATATTGTTGGAAATGATAATCCTACTTTCATATAAAATATGGGAAAAGCTATACATATGAAGATGTTTATCACAATATTATCTTGGCAGCAAAAAAAAAAAAAAAAAAAAAACAGAAATAAACAAATGTCCAGTGATAAAAGAATAACCAAACAGGTTGTGAAATTGAATTTTAAGACATCTCTGCAGACTCTTTCATCACCCAGCCAGCAAGACATATTCCTTCCCCTTGAGCCTAGGCCGACCTTGATTAGTGACCAGTGTAGCTGGAGGGGCACTATGTGAAGGTCATAGAAGACAATGCAGCTTCTGCCTGGCTGGTTAGAACATTCCTGCTAGAGCCCTGAGCCACCACATAAGAAGTCCTAGCATCCTGATGTTGCCATATTGTGAGGAAGCCCAAAGTAGCATGAGTCAGGGCTCCACACTGAGATGCTCTGAGACTACATGAAGAGAGATGGAAGCCCAGCCAGCCCCCAACTGCCCTAGCCGCTCTCTCCCACATCCAGCCACCATGTGATGGCAACTGCTTGAACTTAGACCACCCAGACAAGCTTTCCCAAGCCCCGGACACATGAGAGATAACAGAGTGGCTGTTGTTGTTTTAGGTCACTAAGTTCTGAGTGGTTTGGTTGCACAGCAATAGATGACTAAAACAGAAATCACTATTACACAGAACATGAAGCAGCCATTAAAAAGCTTATTTTAAAAGACTATGTAAAAACACAGAAATATTCCTTTACGTGGTATTGAGTGGAAACGCAAGACATAAAATTTATGTACATTATGATTGTAACCATTTATAATACATACCAAAAAGGACTAGAATGGAGGAAGGGCCATGTTGAGAGTTGGGTTAGGTTGGTAGCATTAGGATGATATTATTGTGCTAATTTCTAGACTTACTAAAAATGTAGCTATAATGATTGTGTAATTAATTAATGAGAACTACTTGTCTCTTAAAAGAAAAAGAAACTTAGAGTCCTATCTTAAGAAACTGGTTTAGCAAAATGAAAAAAAAATTGAAGATGTTAGAAGCACAAAAGTATGATGGCACCCCTTTCCCTGAGGTATCTGTGTTGAAATGGTAAAGCTATGACTCCCATTGTTCCCAAAGTTTGAAGAGAGCTCACAAATATTATCCACAGCTGAATATGTGCGCCAGAATTTTTCTTTTTATTTTACTACTTTTATTTTTAAGACAGAATATTATACAGGTATTTTGTATAAAATCCAAATGATGTAGGGGCACTGGGTGGCTCAGTCAGTTAAGCATCTGACTGTTGATTTTGGCTCAGGTCATGGTCTCGGGGTTGTGAGATGGAGCCCCATGTTGGGCTCCACACTGTGCATGGAGCCTGCTTAAGATTCTCTCTCTCCTTCTCCCTCTGCCCCTCTACCACCCTCTTCAAAAAAAAATGCAAATGATGTGTAAATGTTTGAAATGTCTAAATGAGAATATGGTTTTACAATCATGTCACCTGGGACTAGATTAGAGACTACCTTCCACTCACACCACATCACCTCAGGAACACACATGGCTTCTCATTGCCCAGCAACCTACCAACTAAAGGACACACTCACGACACACACACACACACACACACACACACACACACACAATATGGGATGATGGACTAAGACTTCATAGTGGCAAATAAAAAGAAAAAGGGTGACTACAGTGATACATGGCAGTCACTGCTTATTGTAGTTCTGTTAAATCCCACAGGGCAAGGATTGCCATGGCACCTTCTCAGGCCTCACGGTAAGTTGGTTGGTGGCCCATCTGGTATTTCATGTGCTATCTATCCTTGGAGAGCATAGGTTTTGGAGAGCATGACTTCCTGCTGGGGCAGGTTTGGGATCAGCAGCATTGTTTCAGCAGTTGAACAATTACAGACGTTTGCAGGTGAAGATAATAGTTACAACAATAAAATTCCCTCAAAAATCTGCTAAGTTTCTTGTCTATTTATTTTCCTGCAGTCAGTCACTCTGTGTGCAAGATCTTACCTTGACCTAATCTTTATGCCTAAGACTTAAGTCTACACGTTGGCAAACTTGTCCTGTCAGAAGGCTAAATAGTAAATATTTTGGATTTAGTGGGCCCAAAGGCAAAAATCAAGAGTATCATGTAGGTAATTACATGATAAGAAAGAAAACAAATGTCCACATTTTTTCTCACCTGTTTTATGGTGGGGGGGGCGGTGGCAGGTCAGATTTGCCTGACAGATTGCAGTTTGCCAACCACTGCTCTAGTCTGTTATTCCTAGCTTCCGTGCTGCATACCCTTGCATTCATCCTCACAGTGGCTGCCTTGAAGTCATGGAGATCAGTAGGCTTTAGAGCAAAGGTAACACCCTATCTGATCTTTGTCGCTAGTATTATATTACATCGTTTATGGTGATGCAGAGAACTCTTAACAGAAGATGTTGAGAAAGGCCTGCAGTCATAAGCTGTATCCTGGTAAAGCTACTGTTTCAGAGTCTCTACTAACCTCTTCAGTCTGCAAGATAAATGTCCTTGGTATTTTCAGCCCTGCTGGGTCCCCAATATTACTGCAGTCTCAGTTGACTTAGATTGCAGGATGCAGGTAGAATCCTATTTTAGCAAAGCCAGACTCCCTTCCACCAACGCCTACAGGCTGTTAACCCAAGCCAGACACTCTTAGGGCAAGAGTGTCAAGAAAGAGCCAACACACCCCACACTGTAAAATCTTCCCAGCAGTTCCCTAATACCTTGGACTCAGTCTGCCCCTGCTCTGCCTCCCAGTGAACTCAGAGAAGAGTTTTTAGTAAATGTTTTACCACCACATAGCAAAGCTCACCAGTTTGTTAGCCTGTAATCGGTGTATCCTCACCCACTACCTGACCCCTTCAACTAATCCTATGCCACATGCTTAGGGTCTATTATTTGCAGCCTCCCATTTCAGGAACCAAATTCCATCTTGTAGTTTTGGCTTTGATCTTATGGTCCAGGATTACAGCATCAGCTTCCAGGGCGCAGGATGGAGGAAGAGATCAAATCAAAAGGGGAAAAGGGCATGTGCCAGATGTCTTTAAAAGAACACTCTTAGAAGCTGCTAAATGATGCTTTTGCTTGCATACCATTGGCCAGAGGTAGAGACACAGTCATATCTAACAATCAGAGGATCTAGGAAGTACAACCTCCATCCCAGGGAGCCATGTCTCTCCAAAGAATGGAGCTTTATCACTTTGGAAGTGAGAACAGTAACTAAGGGCTGATGGGCGGTCTCTGCCATAGAGAGGTGCTGGTATAAAACCCATTTTGAAGATGAGGATACTAAGGCTTAAAAAGGTGAAGCTAAGTGCTACTTGAGAATAAGTGGTAAAAACCAAAATTCAAACCAGGCAGTCTGACTCAGGAGTCTCATGTTCTTAACAAAGGGTCAACCAGCTTCTATGTAGGGATCCACAGTTTGGAGGTGCCTGTCCAACGTGCATATAAATAGATTCTGGTAAAGGAAACAGCTGTGTGTTTCCTCTCCTGTGACATTTGGAATCATGACATGTCTTAGCAAAATTAGGAGAGTACGTTTGAGAAAATAAAGGGGAAAGAAGGAAGCGATGGTCCATCAACAGATGCATGAGTACCCAAAATGTGAAATATGATTTGGTCATCAAAGGGATGAAGTACTAATGTCTGCTACAACATGAATGAACACTGAAAACACTGAGCTTAAGTAAAAGAAGCCCGTCACAAAGGATCGCAGATTATATGACTCCATTTATGTGAAACGCACAAAATAGGCAAATCCACAGAGACAGTAAACTAGTGGTTTCCAGAGGCTGGGGAAGTGGGGGATGGAGAGTGACAGGTACAGGTACAGGATTCCTCTTTGGGGTGATGAAAATGTTCTAAAGTGGACTGTGGTGATGGTTGCACAACTCTGCGAATATACTAAAAAACCATTGAATTACACACCCTAGATGGATGAGTTGTACAAGATGTGAATTATATCTCAATATAGCCATTGCCAAATACAAAGCTCATGGTAACACTGAGACAGGAAAGTTAACACGGGGCAGTACCTTCATGACACACGAGCATTGCATGTGCTTGCAGAAATAGCTCATGCCGTCCATCTTGCGGTGACAGAGGCCATGGTAAAGCCACACCCATGTCAGGAATCCCAGATTGTGGTGGCTGCCCTACAGATTAACAAAAGGAAAAGAAAAGAAGGAAGATTTTTTTAAAAGAACGATGACAATCAAGGAGTGTAGAATGAATGAACCTTCTTTTTAAACTGTTAAAATATTTTCATCTTTGTTATAGACTGATGAACCATCCTTGACATGTTTCCTGATTCGTTATAGGGCCACACATTGTGCGCTTGCACTGAAAGCATATGAAAAGGAGAGCTTTCCCTAGCTGTGCTGTCTCATTCTGACAATATAGGTGGTGCCAGAGCTCTCCTCCACTCCATGCCTGCCCCACCAGGCAATCACTTGGGATTCCACTGAGTGTAGCATCAGAGGCCTCAGAGACCCAACTGATCCAACTCCTCTTAGCTTATAGTGACACAACCAAATGAACCTGGTGTTCAGTGACCTTTCCAAAGTGATGAATCCAGTGGGGGCAGAGTTCCTGACCTCCCAGACCACGATACTTTACATTATACCATGCTCAGTCCCGAAATAGCAATGAAGAAATGCTGTGGGAATGTTCAAAGGTTAGGAAACATATTTAATGTAAATATTCCCAATGCTTAAACAGAGACAAAAGTATTATTGTGGAACAGGGACAAAAATGGGTGTGTGACTACTCTGGCATCTAAGGAGGGAGAATTCTTGCAAGCCAGCTCAGCTCCTACAGTGTAGAGATTCTGGAAAGGGCAAAAGGGAAAGTGGAGAGAACAGTTGTGTTTACAACTGTCAGGCAATGGTTTTTAGGGACAGGGAAATGAGAGTAGAAGAGAAAGACTTTCAGGGGACAAAGGATATTAAAAGGAGGAGCAAGGGGAGAAAAATTATTTTAAAGAGGGTGGCCAGGTATTAAGAACACACTAGCCTCTTTCCTATTTCAATAAGAAATTGAGTAAAGAACTGAAATATTTGTTATAACCCTTTGGCCACCATATTGCTCCTTCGAACATAACACCCTACCCAAACTGAGCCTCTAGGTATTCTCTAATTTATTCAAGTTATATTGAGAATTAAATTAATCTATCTATCCAAGTCACCTACTCATAATCCAGCAAAAGAGGGCTCTCAGAACCTCTTTTAACACACCATGTTCTGCTCTCCATTATTGCAGTATATGAGCTGACAACTAGTAGTGCATAGTCAGAAAGCAGAGAAGTTCTTACTCATCTTTGCATCCCCAAAGTACCTAACACTGCTTTCACATAGGTGTGAGAACTGTCAACGTTTACTAAGTTACAAACGATCTGAACTTTCTGATGATTCTCAGATGTGAAAAAGTAAAAGGATAGCCGTGCCTTGGGCTCTGTGACAGAACGGATGGTTATCCCCCAGGATAGCCCAGGATAACTTGGCTGGTGTTGAGAAGAACAATGCAGGCTCGATCTCCATGAAGTGTGGTCCTAAATTTCAGATTTGGGGATTCATGTTTGGCTTGTAATAGATTCTCCTCTGGAAGAAGAAAAGAAAGCCAGAGAGCAAAGGGTAAGCTCAGAAGACCATTCCAGGAAATCAATCTGAGGCAAAAGCAGCAGGGATAGCTTTTTTTGAGAAGATGGCCAAAACGCATCAGCCCAAACATAAGAAGAGTTCAAAAGATCCCAAGTTATTTAGTTGAAAGACAATTCCAATGCTTTTTCTTACACGCAGCCCATCAGAGTTGAAACAAGTGAACTGGGAGAAGACTTCAGATGATACCGTAAGAGGTATTTCCTTAGAAAACCAAGCTTGCAAATCCAACCGGCTCTCCGTCAGCCAGAGGTTGGCAGTTCGATCTGTGAATCCAGACTAATTCTTCATCTCTTTGAGATCCCTGCTATCTGCTTTTTAACACTTCACCAACTCCCTCAAGCCTGGGAGGGAGCATAAAAAGAAAACTCAAAATAGTTCATCCAGGAATTTGGATTATCAGTGCTTTTTTTTCTCTTCCTCTGTCAGTAAAGTGATATTTCTCTCTAGACTACAATTTCTACCATTGACCAAATTTTATGGCCTGTTTCTTTCTCTATCACTTAGGTTATGCTAGGTGACACTACAGTAACTAACAAGCCCAAAATCTTAAAAGCTCAAAACACAATATTTTATTTCACAGTATATGCAAGTTCTGGCACCTTCTAGTCGCTGTCTTTGGTTTTATAACACCCATCACCCCAACTTGTATGATCACCCCAATTTGTATGATCACCACGAAGAAGAGAGAACATGGAAAGCCATACCAGTTCTTTCTTTCTTTCTTTTTTAATTTTCTGGTATTCTTTATTTGTTTGTTTGGAGTACAAGGATTATTTTTCTTTTTTCTTTCTTTAAATTGATATTTAATTGACATATAACTTTATATTGATTTCAGGTGTATACCATACTTGTCTTCGATACGTGTACACATTGTGAAATGATCACCACAGTAAGTCTAGTTAACATCCATCACCATGCATAGTAACACATTGTTTTTTTCTTATGGTGAGAATTTCTCAGATTTATTTTCTTAGCAACTTTCAAATATACGATATGCAACATCATTAATTAGAATTAGAACATACCAGTTCTTAAGCATTTCCACCCAGAAGGGACCCACACCTCTCCCACTCACATCTCATTGACCAAAAAGATCACATGGAATATCCATCCTCAGAGGCTGGAATACAAAGTTATAGTTTCCCAAGAGTATTAATATTTTAACTAGGCTCAAATTAAGACCTAATGTACTAAAAATTGGAAAGGCAGTAAAAAGATCTTGACATTCCACAGTCACGTCCATATGTAATTCAAAATAAAATGGAGTTTTTTGGGACACATGGGTGGCTCAGTGGGTTAAGTGTCTGCCTTCAGCTCAGGTCATGACCTCAGGGTCCTGGGATCCGGCTCTTTGTTCAGCGGGGAGCCTGCTTCTCCCTCTCCCTCTGCTTGTGCTCACTCACACTTTCTCTCTCTCTCTGTCAAATAAATAAATAAAATCTTTAAAAAAAAAAAATAAATAAATAAAATGTACTTTTTGAAATGTTTATGTGTATGGTATAATTAAAACAAATTCCTTACAGATTTCAAGAACCTGGATCTTTCTATCAACACAAGATTTTTCTTCTTTTTCACTTTTTAACTAATCCACCATTGATTTTTAAGGTAAGAAGTATTAAAGTTAATGCCTAATTATGGAATTTCAGAAATCAAGATAAGAATGGGGGCACACAGACGGTGGGGGAGCAGAATGCTTCCCTGGGGTCCAGAAACCATCTCAAGCCTATTTCTCCTGCCAGTCAGCAGGCCACCACCTGGGTAACCGATTTCATGGCAGCAGGCATTGGCAGGTGCTCCCTTATCCTCCCTGTTGGGTTCTCTCACTCCTCCTGCACCACTTTGGACTCATGCCTCTACTCATCCTCTCCAGCTACATCAGGAAACGAAACAATACCCAGTGGAGTTATCAGATGCCTCACATTCAGGTTGCCTCTGAGGTGGGAGAAACCAGTGAGGTCAATCGACTTCCGCGGCCATGGCTGCCAGGCCCCACTGTGTGCAGCCAGCCAGCACCCTGCTACAGATAGACCAAAGGCTACTGAAGCAACTGCCCCCTTCAGGTCAACCACTGCCACCCCCTCGTAGCCATGGTTTGCAGAGGGCCAACTGGGAAAGAGGCAGGGGGAGAGAAATCGAGGGGGCAGGTGTGCAAACCTGGGCGAAAGAGCAGATGTCAGACCACCATGAAATAGAAACCCAATTCTACACACCTTGAGCTTCTGCGGAAGCCCGTTGGGCCACCTCCAAGCAGTCTGGAGAGGTGAAGAGCAACGACCTTGACATCCTTTGCTACCCATGACTCCAGGCTAGCTATCTAACTTCTCTGAGGATCTGTTACCTTGTCTGTAAAATGAGGATGATAAAAGTAGCTTCCTCATTGGGCTGTTTTGGGGATTAAGTGAGTTAAAACACAAAGTACTTGGTCCGATGGTCTGACAGAAATTACTTTTTTTAAGACACTCTCTTTCTAAGCTCTGGTAAACTTGCTCTCACCCTGAAAGGAAAGAAGAACCATTCTCCACCTCCCTTCTCCAACACACCTGACTTGCTCACAGGACAAAGGTTGGTACCATTGTTGAAGTTCCCTCTGCACTTGGAGGAAGCAGTGTGTGATGTTGCATTATCCTATCTTTCTGTTTCAACAAGCACTTATCCCCTCAGCTCGCCCATGAGCTGCCTCTAATGCAGCAGCTAATTGATATGGGCAGTTGATTTTTTTTTTCTTAATTTGGGGCCAGAGGCAATGGCTTCTTTTCAGTAATGGAATCATAGCTCTGATAGTTCTCAGTTAGGAGGAGGTCTGGACTCTGTGAGGAGAGGTTGTGTCTCCCATTCCAAGTTTCCCCCAGAATGAATCTGCTTGGAGGTAATTATGGCTGCCGCGGTCTCACATTAATGTGCAACCCTTGAGTGCCAGCGCCCATCTGGAGAGAGGAAATCACAGATCCGGCCCTGCCCAAGGCAGTTAGCAAACCCCAAGCCAGCACCCTGAGCTGTAACAAAAAATAATGAGATGAGAAAGAACAGGCAAAAGGATTGTGGCTTTAAGCTACATGGTCTTAATTTAAAGAGGTGTCCAGCAAGTTCTCTGAACCAATAGAGAGAGTATAGGAGGGTGATGGAAACACAACCCCGACCAGCTTTTGAAGCCAACTGGCAGAGCTGCATCATACCAGAAAAAAATTACTCAGAAGATCTTCCAACTTATAGTTCAAAAATTACATTCCCTTGGTCAACTTTCTAACCTACCTTTGAAGGAACTTTCTCCTCTGAGCCCTGTGCTCAGGATGAGATGAAAATAGAAATAAGGGATTCTAGTGAGTACTTTGATCCCCATAGGGCTGGTCCAAATGGCCATGAATGAGCTCCAAAATCTCTGAGTAAAGTTGTCTGTCACTCAAAGTCACAGATGGAAAACTCTGATTCCAAAAACCCCCACGGATGAAACAAAACAGCATATACATTATCTGAGCACCAGGAAGTCAAGGAAATTTTCCTTCTTCACTTCCCAGTGTAGAATCTTTACCTAGACATCTAAACCTCATGGTTTAGAACTTGTCGCATCCTTCATTCCAAAATGCACTGGTTCCATTTGTCCACGAAGTGGTAGTAATACGCTCTTTCCCAAAGGGAACAGCAGCAAGAACGGAAATGTAATTTATTTTTTATTGCTGAGTTGGGCTTTTGCAAATGATTCTTGCAGACATATCTTTAATAGATTTTTAGACATATTTTATTTGTTGAAAAATTTCCATGCCCTAGCATAATTTCAATTATTCAATGGAAACCAGAGTTTGGGGAATTGTTCCAGCTGCTCATTCAGCCCTTTGAATAAGCTATATTTATCACTTGAATTGATTACTTTGTCCATTTGAAAATTAGCTCAGATGAAGGGGGATTAGGAGAGAATATGTTTCAGATCTCCTTTCCTCCTGCAATCACACAGGGACTCTTTGCTTCCTTGGAGCAGTTTGGAGCCTGGTCTTCCAGGTCACTGGGCTCCTGATGAAGAGGTGCAGGAGAAGGAGGGCATCACTGAGGGCACTGTGTTCCTAAAGATGCACTCAACAGAGGTTTGTTTATTCACAGTACAAGAAATCTAGAGATGAACAGTCACTGCTCTTGGTTGGGGGGATCAACAATGTCCCTGGTCAACGTCTCAGCATGTTTTTTGACCAAAGATGGATGCTACAGGTCAGGTCATCACATTCATCAAGAAGAGTAAAGGGAGAAGAATCCGTTTAGTATGGTCTGTCTCTTTTTATTAGGAAATCAAAACCTGCAGAAGCCTCCAGCTGATGTCCACATACTTCCACTGTCACCCTTGGTCAAGTCACCATCATATCACCCCATTGCCTTCCAGTTTGTCACCCACCTTCATCCCCTTGACCCACCCTGTCCTTTTTCAATATAGCAAGCAGAGTGAGTGCATTAAAGTAGAAATCAAAAATGGCACTCCTCTGCTCCAAGCCCCAGTAGCTTCCCAACACACTCAAGAGTCAACTCCAAACTTCTCAGAGGGGCTTGGAAGGCCCATGTGATCTGGCTATATTGTTTCTGCTCTGATCTCCTCCCTGACTACACAGTCCTTGCCCATTACACTTCAGCCACATTGGCTCCCACTATTTTAAAAAGGCCAGGCCTCCCCTTTGCATCTGCTATTCCCTCCACTTGGCATGCTTTTCCCCTCTATCACTATATGACTGGCTCCCTCACCTCCTTCAGGCTTTGTGTACATTTCAACTTTGCGGTGAGACCTTCTCTGTTCATAATTCCAACTTCCCTTCCTCCATTCCTCTCCTTGTTTTGTTTTACTGTTTTTGCAAAGCATTATCTGACATATATACATATTCTTTCTGTCTCCCTCAGTGACCAGAACAGTGTTTGGCACATGTCAGATGGCCATATACTGTCTATTGAATAATGCATAGCAGCATGCAATCATGAATGGGACAGAACTGTCTTGCATGGCCTCTACTAGCAAGTATTTGGTCCTCTAGTCTCTAGAGCAAGAGCCTATTGGGAGAAAGGGGCTAGGAATGACTTTTGAGTGATCAACAAATAGTGTGTATCATATGGATCTACTTGTGAATGGTTATAGCAAAATTGCTCAAATTAATTTGCTTGTTTCTATTATATGAGGGTCCCAAAGGTTGGTTAGACTATTAGGTGTAAGGGAAGTAGAAAAAAATTAAAACAGGTCCAGAATATTCATAGACACTTTATGTGTTACTCACTTTTTTAAATTCTCCAAACAGCCCTGGGAGAGAGTGAAGTTCAGAGACATCAAGTAATGTGGCCACAGACCTTCAGCTGGGATGGAAAGCTGGGGGTTTTAGTCTCCAGGTTCTTTGTTTTTCCCACTGTACCAGGTGTCTCCTGATGGACACATCGATGCCCTGATTTTTGCATCAGTAGCTGAGAACATGCCTTCTAGAAGCCTAGGGACAGACATCAGCATCCTTACCTGCCACCTTGGCCAATTATGTAGCCTGAAAAGGGTAGGAAACAATAAAAAGACTTTAATCTTAGGCAAATTATAAGTGTGATTTTAGGAAGTCTGGCAAACCTACCCTGTCCCCAGCCCAAAATATGTCCTAGCCACTCACGTTGCTGCTCAATATTCCTTTATCCACAGTTAAAGTTTCATGATTTTAAATGCTAACTGAACATGTCTAGTCTCACAAATTTCTCCTGAAATTATTTTGATTTTTTTTTTCTATTTCACAGTTTATTCACCTGTCACAGGCCTTTGTGTGTTGTCCTTCCTAGAGCATAAGTAACTGAGGAAGAAGCCATGTCCTACACACTTACCATAGCATTCTTTCCCATCAGTCAGTATAAATAAGTGCTTGCTTATTGATTATAAAGTTGAACATGCAAATCCCCAGGGGAGTGTATTGTACTGGGATATTCGTGTTTGGGGCAGCGTGCTGTGGAGAAAGCAGAGTGAGTCACACATGTCTCAGTTTCATCCTCGTATCACCCGTTACACCTTAGAGAGTTGCCTTTAATCTCCCAGAGCCCTCAGTGTCCACATTTGTAAAATGGGTCTGTAAAAGGCCTATCTTGTCCCTGAGTTAGATTCAGAATTAATGACCCTCAGTTATGGCAGCAGGACATGGCCACTCCAAACCTGCCCCTCAGGGGTGAGATTCCCCACCACAGAAAATAGTGACCCTTCGGTGAAAAGATACCCCAAGGCTTAGATCCATCCCAGGCTCAGAACTCATTCAGAACAAGATCACTCAGATAGAAGAGGAAACCAAAATCATCACACCCCCATTCACGCCACTGTCTGACACCCAGCCACTGGCCTGAGAGAAGCTGAGCACCACAGGCCCACAGAGCTCCAGAGTTTCTGCCTGAGCCCCCTTTCTAAACACCATGTCTGCCCTCCCCACCATTTCCAGGGCAGCTGCTCACCTGTCACACTTGTGTCTTGGGGCCAGGTGGCAGATCCAGCTTCCCACACCTCTTCTACACCCTTCCAGATACTACTTGCCACCCTTAGCCTATAGTACAGTTGATTATCCCCTTTCCTGACCCACCCCTCAGGTTCAACAGCAGAGAAGTTTCTCTCCGCCCCACTGTAAAGACCCGCACTATCAAGTGTGGCCTGGGGGCCCTGAAATGTGGCTAGTCCAACTTGAGATGTGCTGTAAGGTCAAAATGCAGACCAGATTTTGATGATGTAGTATGAAAAATAGTAAAATATCAAATATATCTTTATATGGATTATATATTGAAATGAGACTATTTTGGATATATTGGGCTCAGTAAATGTACTGTTAAAATGAATTATACCTGTTTGTTTTACTTTTTTAAAGTGACTCCTAGAAAATTTTAAATTACTTTTGTGGCTCATGTTATATTTCTGTTGTATTGCCCTGGTAAGGACAATTCATCATATTATACTGTAATTATTTGTTTTCTTTCTATCTCACCCATTAGACTGGGAGCTCAAGAAGGACACAAAAAGTGCCTTCCAGTGCCCCGAGAGAGGCTCTATCCATGGTTAACCTTCCACAAATGCTTGTTAAATGAATGAAGTTATGACCAAAAACAAGAAACCCGCAACTATTTAATGTTTCTCAAATAATTACAAAATCACTTGGAATTATATGCTATGAATTGCTATTGAATTGCCCACTGATCTCTTTGGTGTGGAGATGACTTACAATACATATGGTTGGTATGTATGCCCAATTATGCCCACAGGTGTAAATGAAATGAATATTCCAAAACAACATTGAACCATTATGCATGCAAACTTGAGCCTATACATTTATCTCATAGTTGAGCTGGGATGGCTACCAATTTATCAATTGTTGGAAGTGACAAGTGCCCTTTTTCAAAATTTGGCGGTTTAGTCAGCTGTTCTGTTTATTTCCTTGGGTGAGCCAAGGACCAGTAGCATGAGCATCACCTGGGAGCTTGTTAGAATGCAGAATATCCAGTTGCATCCCAAGCCTATTGAATCAGAACAAGGTCTCTGGTTAATTGTATGCACTTAAACTTTGAGAAGCCTGAGCTGTGCATTTTTGTTTCTTAACTCTAAGGAAGAGGACCACCTAGGAACTTGGCTATCATTCCCGTCTACTCTTCACACATTTTTTTTTTTTTTTCTAAAAATGTGTGTTGAACTTTCACTTTGTGTAAGATACCATCCTAGGCCCTGAGATACGAGGATGAACCAGATACATGACTCTGGGTTCTGTGACTCATGTCTCCGGTGACTGAGCCTCACTGTATGTGGGACAGCTGGACACACTGGGTACAGGAGTGCCTGAGAGCTCTGCAGGAGGGGCAGACAGGAGTGTAGGGGTCAGAAATGGTGCAAAATGGCCCCCTGTCTGGAGCGAATCTACAGACAGATGTTTTATGAATCATGCATGCTGAGGGTGTCCAGAGGAAAGGAAGCAGCCAATATTGCCCTTCCCTTCAAGAAGAAAACTTTTCCAGAATCTGTCTGTTTCCATGGAGACCCAAGAATCTGCCAAGCTGCCTCAGCTCTCTTGTCCCCAGGCTCAAGTTTAAGCGAGCTAAATTCCCCTTTGTCTAGGTCTCTGGGTAGTGCGAGTTTTCTTCCTCTGGGGGAATACGGATTTGTCAGTCTCATCTGCATGTTCCTGGAGAGCTGAATCAACTCAAACTCTAACTTGGCAGCAGTCCCCAAACACTCTGTGGATGGTGAAGAACAGTGAAGCCTCAGTTCACTCTCACCCAAGTAACCAGAAAATTCAACTACTGGGATCCTTTTCCTCTTTCTACAACTACAATTGCATTCACTTCATTAGTCAAATTTCTTAAGCACCTATGGAGTTTACTATAAAGAATACAGAGATGGCCCTTCCTAAAACAAGAGAAACTGACGTGAAAACAAGTTACGGCTTAAAAACCTTCCATGTCTCCCATTGCTTCATATATGGAAATTGTTCCACAAGGGCATGGCCTACCAGGCTCTGTCCTGAATGGCCCTGGTTCCTTTCACCCCTCCCTGCTGCTCTCTGCACTCCAGCCCCATACTGGCTGTTCCCACCTCCTCCTCCATCTCCCCATCCTCCTCCCTTTCCCCTCCTCCTTCTCCTCTTCAAGGAGTCTGTGCCCTTATCTGGAATGTTCTTCCCTCCATCCCCCCTAATGCCTAGTAAACTCCTATTCATCCTTCATATTTCAGCTCAAGATCACCTCCTCAAGGAACAGTCCAGATGCCCAACGGACTACATGCCCTGGGTCCCTGCTCTGTGCTCTCAAGCTGTTCTTCCTTACACTTTCTTCATTCATCCCTTAGAGTGAGCATCTCTTTCCTACTGGTACAAACTTTATTCCACAGGCTATGGGAATCTGAAAATTTTCAAGCCAGAGAGAGATAAGATTAAAGTTTGGGGAAGCTGAATTCAGCAGCTGAGAGCAGAGTATATTAAACAAAGGGAGAAATTGCAGGCACAGGAAAGAGACTGGAATGATTATCTTTGAAGTGCCAGGCCTGGGGCTATTTTTAAAATATTATCTTATTTGTTCTTCATCATAGGTTTATGGGGAAGGCGTTGATGTCCCCATTGTTTAGTTGAAGAGACTGAGACCACGAGGGGTTTAATAACTTGCTCCAGGCCACAGAGCTGGTATGCCAGGTCTGCCTGGCATCTATAAGTCTGCCTCCCAGAGAGACTATTGTAAATGTTCCTTTATCGGAAGATATGGAAAGGAAAGAACTGACCTAGCAGAGGTATTGTATTGTGTTGTACATGGGGTCACTGAGTGCAGGAGAGGAACTCATCGAAGATGACTGAAGTTCTCACCTGGCCACTTCCTCCCAGAATTGCTCCAGACACATTTCCCGTGTGTTCCCTTAGCACCCTGTGGATCCCCCATCACAGCATGCTTCATAGGCTTTTACAATTCCCAGTCTTCCCCACCAAGGACATGCCTGTGGGATTCACTGCTAGACTGGCCCCTCAGTGAGGCAGACAGCCTGTAAGCACCCAGCAAAGTCTTGCTAGATGTGTATGAGCCAATTAATGAAGGAAGGGCCGCATGACTGGGAGAGTGGGGATGTCAATGACAGAGTTACAGAGAGAAGTGCCTGGTGCAAAATGCCAAGCATCAGCCAGCCAGAGCAGATGGGGCAGCTCTCTGGGGGACACCTGGAGTGTTTGCCTATGTGGACCTTGGTGACTTAATCCCACTAAAGAATGGGACTTTTCCAGGTGCAAGTGAGGTGTTCGGATGGGGCAGGGGGGCAGCCACAGAGGAGACTCAGCTCAGTGCAGCCAAGGCTAGGTACAAAATCAATAATGCCACAACTGCAAATCTCAGAGAATCCTTAGTGATTTGTTGGTGGGAACAGTTGGCACTTGAAGAACAATTTATGCCACAACTTTGTCAATGCCTTCCCCATAAATCTATGATGAAACTTTAACAACATGAAGAATTGATTTCCCTCGAGAGCTTGCAAGAATGTTCTACAGAGAGAGAGAATCCATATGTTGGCTCCTCAAATGGCATCTATCTCAAACTTTCTCTATTCCCCATCTGGGGAAGGGTCAAAGAGCCCTGCACACCTGTGATCACCACTTTATTCCCTCTGGAAGTTGTAAAACCTCCTTTTCACACTCTAGGGGAGTCTCAATATCTCCCCCACATCTCTCGGTGCTGGCTCTAGTCAACATCTCCCCTCCTGAAAACACCATGCCAGTCACCTCCTTCTAATCTGCTGTTAGTATTTCTCCCCTTCTTGCTCTTCCCTCCACATTATTAACATAAATTTTTCTAAACATTGATCAGAACCAAGACTAGAAATTTCAAATTCTCGAGCTGGCATTCATGAGCCTTCATGCTGGCTGTCACCTCCCTCCCTGGACTTACCTTCCACTGAGTCTCTCTCCATGTTCACGGGCCACAGTCAAGCCAATTTCTAGCTCCTCCTGTTATCCTGTGCTCTGCTTTCCAGCCATATTGTCACTTTCAGCCCATGATGCCTTCTCCCCAAGGACTTTGTCAAAAAAATCCTAGTGTCCTTCCAGAATGTTCTCGAATGCCACTTCCTCTCTGAAGCTGATCCCAATTCTCTCAATGAGAATTAGCCAGTCCCTTTATATATTTCCACAGTACTTCTTTTTTATGGTTGATAAAATTTTTCAAAAGATTGCCTCATATTGTATTAAGTTCCATGAAAGTTTGTGAAACAGCCCCATTACATGATGGTCTCATTTTGCATGATATGGTTAAGGTACAACACATCAGCACATCAGTGGGTGGTTCTGGTGTTCTTTGCAACCTAAGAATTTCTGTATTTAATGACCCTAATTAAAACTCTCAACATATCAAAGCAATTTTTTAGAAAAACAACAACAATTAGCTTTGGAAATTTTCACAATTTGTTAACTTTGTCAAGCTCAATAAACACTGTTTCTTTCTGCTTACAAGTCTTCCAGGGAAAGCTTTGAAATCCTGAAACTTCCCCTCTAATGAGTGGAATTTAGCATGGGCAAACATTTTCAAACTTTTCTCTTTTTTCTTTCCTCTCCTCTCTCAAGTGAGAAAGAGATTCTATATAGTCTTTAAGGAGAGCCAACTGAAGTATTCATTATCAATTGTCTCCTTTCTCTTGGATAATTCTTAGCTTACAAGAATATGTTCAAATTTTCATGTTTAATTACCTTCTCATAACCTAGTTTCTCCCTCCAGAAATGACACCTGCACAACTTCTCAGAAGGGATTGTTTATATACTTCCTATCTCTGGTTTCTCACTGCCTATTCTCTATTTTTAATTAAATTTATATTTATATTACACTGAATATAAAATCATTGTGGAATATTAGAAAATAAAGATAAACTATGAGAAAATTAAAAGTACTTATGTGGGAAAATGCTAAGCACATGGTAAAAACTATACTTCTCAGCCTCTGTTGCACAAGTGAACACTTACATTCCACTGGTGAGTGTGATGTAGTCTCATAGTCTAATCATTAAGGAAATGTGAGTGGTAGTGCTATGTCCTATTTACTGTCATGGGTCACAAACCCCCCTGCACACCCTTCTGTGCTCTTTCCTCTCCCTGGAAGACTGAAAGGAAAGACCACAGCAACTTGGAAAGCCAGGTTTTTGAAAATGGCAGAGTCAATATTAGTCTTGGTCCTAGAAGGACTTTGTGGAGAGAGACCATCTGCTAACCTTGAAGTCTAGCCCCAGACTACTCCAAGATTAAGAAATAAACCTCCATTAAGTTTGATCCATTAAGAAATTAATTTCAGCATTAAGAAGTACCACTGACGGCAGAACTCCAGTGCTAGGGGAATACTGCACGTAGAATTCATGGCTTTGTTACCATGATTCTTTAATCTTTCAAAGTTAATTTTTTTAACTGTCTTTTTTTTTAATTTTTCTTTTTCCCTTTTTCAACACCTTATCAATCCCTTTTAAAAATTTTTTTATTTTTCATTTTTAGTCATATTCTATCCCTTCACAGTAGTTACCCTTATTTTTGGTATATATATAAAAGGTGTTCTCCCTTTAAAATTTTGAGATGCAGTTTCTTCTAACAGATCAAAATATACCCTAAATCTCTAGTGTATGGCTTTGTTCTAGTCTCCTGCTTGATCACATTCTCTCCCTTTTTTTTTTTTTAAATCCTCTTCTTTCTTTTTTCAAACAACTTCTTATCTTAGCAATTCCTTCTATAAAATCTTTTGTAATTTTCATCCTTACAGTCATATCCCATCCCTTCATCGTATTAACCCTTATTTTTGTACATATATAAGTTTTTCTGTCTTTAAAATTTTGGGAGGCAGTTTCTTCTAACAGACCAAAATACACCCAAAATCTAGTGTGTGGCATTGATCTACACACCAGCCTAATTATATTTGATCATATTCTGTTTTTTTTGTTTTGTTCTGTTTTTGTTTTTATCTTTTTCTTTGTTGTTGTTGTTGTTGTTGTTGTTTTTAATTTTATTATGTTATGTTAGTCACCATACAGTACATCATTAGTTTTTGATGTGGTGATCCACGATCCATTGTTTTCGTATAACACCCAGTGCTCCATGCAGTACGTGCCCTCCTTAATACCCATCACCGGGCTAACCAATCCCCCCTCCCCCCTCCCCTCTAAAACCCTGTTTGTTTCTCAGAGTCCATAGTCTCTCATGGTTCATCTCTCCCTCCAATTAACCCCCACCATTTTTCCCTTCCTTCTCCTAATGTCCTCCATGCTATTCCTTATGTTCCACAAGTAAGTGAAACCATATGATAATTGACTTTCTCTGCTTGACTTATTTCACTTACCATAATCTCCTCCAGTCCCATCCATGTTGATGTAAAAGTTGGGTATTCATCCTTTCTGATGCCTGAGTAATATTCCATTGTTTATATAGACCACATCTTTTTTATCCATTCATCAGTTGAAGAGCATCTCGGCTCTTTCCACAGTTTGGCTATTGCGGACATTGCTGCTATGAACATTGGGGTGCATATGGCACTTCTTTTCACTACATCTGTGTCTTTGGGGCAAATACCCAGGAGTGCAATTGCTGGGTCATAGGGTAGTTCTATTTTTAAATTTTTGAGGAACATCCACACTGTTTTCCAAAGTGGCTGTACCAATTTGTATTCCCACCAACAATGTAAGAGGGTTCCCCTTTCTCCACAATCTATCCAACATTTGTTGTTTCTTTCCCTGTCCATTTTTGCCATTCTCACTGGTGTTAGGTGGTATCTCAATGTGGTTTTGATTTGGATTTCCCTGATGGCTAATGATGATGAACATTTTTTCATGTGTCTGTTAGCCATTTGTATGTCTTCTTCAGAGAAGTGTCTGTTCATATCTTCTGCCCACTTTTTGACTTATTTGTTTTTTGGGTGTTGAGTTTGAGAAGTTCTTTATCTATCTTGGATACCAGCCCTTTATCTGTAGTGTCATTTGCAAATATCTTCTCCCATTCTGTGGGTTGCCTCTTTGTTTTGTTGACTGTTTCCTTTGCTGTGCAGAAGCTTTTTATTTTGATGAAGTCCCAAAAGTTCATTTTTGCTTTTGTTTCACTAGCTTTTGGAGATGTATCTTGAAAGAAGTTGCTGCGGCTGAGGTCAAAGAGGTTACTGCCTATGTTCTCCTCTAGGATTTTGATGGATTCCTATTTCACATTGAGGTCTTTCATCCACTGTGAGTTTATCTTTGTGAATGGTGTTAGAGAATGGTCGAGTTTCATTCTTCTGCATGTGGCTGTCCAATTTTCCCAGCACCATTTATTGAAGAGACTGTCTTTTTTCCATTGCATGTTTTTTCCTGCTTTGTCAAAGATTATTTGACCATAGAGTTGAGGGTCCATATCTGGGTTCTCTATTCTGTTCCATTGGTCTATATGTCTGTTTTTGTGCCAGTACCATGCTGTCTTGGTGATCACAGCTTTGTAATATAGCTTGAAATCCAGCAACGTGATGCCCCCAGCTTTGTTTTTCTTTTTCAACATCTCCTTGGCGACTCAGGGTCTTTTCTGATTCCATACAAATTTTAGGATTGTTTGTTCCAGCACTTTGAAAAATGTCATTGGAATTTTGATCAGGATGGCATTGAAGGTATAGATTGCTCTGGGTAGCATAGACATTTTAACAATGTTTATTCTTCCGATCCATGAGCATGGAATATTTTTCCATCTTTTTGTGTCTTCTTCAATTTCTTTCATGAGTGTTTTGTAGTTCCTAGAGTATAGATCCTTTACCTCTTTAGTTAAGTTTATTCCGAGGTATCTTATAGTTTTTGGTGCTATTGTAAATGGAATCATTTCTCTAATTTCTCTTTCTACAGTTGCATTGTTAGTATATAAGAAAGCAACTGATTTCTGTGCATTGATTTTGTATCCTGCCACATTACTGAATTGCTGTATGAGTTCGAGTAATTTGGGGGTGGAGTCTTTTGGGTTTTCCACATAAAGTTTCATGTCATCTGAGAAAAGAGAGAGTTTGACTTCTTCTTTGCCAATTTGAATACCTTTTATTTCTTTTTGTTGTCTGATTGCTGTTGCTAGGACTTCTAGTACTATGTTAAACAATAGTGGCGAGAGTGGGCATCCTTGACGTGTTCCTGATCTTAAGGGAAAGGCTCTCAGCTTTTCCCCATTGAGGATGATATTCTCTGTGGGTTTTTCATAGATGGATTTTATGAACTTGAGGAATGTTCCCTCTATCCCTATACTCTGAAGAGTTTTAATCAGGAAAGGATGTTGCATTTTGTCAAATGCTTTTTCTGCATCAATTGAGAGGACCATATGGTTCTTCTCCCACCTCTTATTAATGTGTTCTATCACATTGATTGATTTGAGAATGTTGAACCACCCTTGCATCCCGGGGATAAATCCCACTTGGTCGTGGTGGATGATCCTTTTAATGTATTGTTGGATCCTATTAGCTAGGATTTTGTTGAGGATTTTGGAATCCATATTCATCAGGCATATCAGTCTGAAATTCTCCTTTTTGATGGGGTCTTTGCCTGGTTTGGGGATTAAGGTAATGCTGGCCTCATAGAATGAGTTTGGAAGTTTTCCTTCTGTTTCTATTTTTTGAAACAGCTTCAGTAGAATAGGTATTATTTCTTCTTTGAATGTTTGGTAGAATTCCCCAGGGAATCCGTCAGGCCCTGGACTCTTGTTTTTTGGGAGGTTTTTGATCACTGCTTCAATCTCGTTACTGGTTATTGGCCTATTCAGGTTGTCAATTTCTTCCTGTTTCAGTCTTGGCAGCTTATAGGTTTCCAGGAAGGCCTCCATTTCATCCAGATTGCTCAGTTTATTGGCATATAGTTGTTGATAACAATTTCTAATAATTGTTTCTATTTCCTTGGTGTTAGTCGTGATCTCTCCCCTTTCATTCATAATTTTATTAATTTGGGTCCTTTCTCTTTTCTTTTGGATAAGTCTGGCCAGTGGTTTATCGATCTTATTAAATCTTGCAAAGAACCAACTTCTAGTTTTGTTGATCTGATCTACTGTGTTTCTGGTTTCTAATTCATTGATTTCTGCTCTAATTTTATTTTTTTTTTAAGATTTTATTTATTTGACAGAGAGAGACACAGCAAGAGAGGGAACACAAGCAGGGGGAGTGGGAGAGGGAGAAGCAGGCTTCCTGCTGAGCAGGGAGCCTGATGCGGGGCTCAATCCCAGGACCCTGGGATCATGACCTGAGCCAAAGGCAGACACTTAATGACTGAGCCACCCAGGCGCCCCTGATTTCTGCTCTAATTTTAATTATTTCTCTTCTAATGCGTGGCTTAGGCATCATTTGTTGCTTTTTCTCTAGTTCTTCAAGGAGTAGAGTTAGTTGGTGAATTCGGGATTTTTCTATTTTTTTGAGTGAGGCTTGGATGGCTATGTATGTCCCCCTTAGGACCGCCTTTGCAGTATCCCATAGGTTTTAGACCAATGTGTTTTCGTTCTCATTGATTTCCATGAATTGTTTAAGTTCTTCTTTGATTTCCTTGTTGACCCAAACATTCTTGAGCAGAGTGGTCTTTCACTTCCAAGTGTTTGAATTTCTGCCAAATTTTTTCTTGTGATTCAGTTCCAGTTTTAGAGCATTGTGGTCTGAGAATATGCAGGGAATAATCTCAATCTTTTGGTATCGGTTGAGACCTGATTTGTGACCCAGTATATGGTCTAATCTGGAGAAAGTTTCATGTGCGCTCGAGAAGAATGAGTATTCTGTTGTTTTAGGGTGGAATGTTCTGTAAATATCTATGAGGTCCATCTGGTCCAATATATCATTCAAAGCTCTTGTTTCCTTGTTGATTTTCTGCTTAGATGATCTGTCCATTGCTGAGAGTATTGAGGTCTCCTACAATTAACGTATTGTTATCAATATGACTCTTTATTTTGGTTAACAGTTGGCTTATGTAGATGGCTGCTCCCATGTTGGGGGCATAGATATTTACAATTGTTAGATCTTCTTGTTGGACAGACCCTTTAAGAATGATATAGTGTCCTTCTGTGTCTCTTATTACAGACTTTAGTTTAAAATCTAATTTGTCTGATATAAGAATTGCTACCCCAGCTTTCTTTTGAGGTCCGCTGGCATGGAAGATAGATCTCCATCCCTTCACTTTCAGTCTGAATGTATCTTTAGGTTCAAAATGAGTCTCTTGTAGACAGCATATGGATGGGTCCTGTCTTTTTATCCAATCTGCAACCCTGTGCCGTTTTATGGGAGCATTTAGGCCATTCACGTTGAGAGTGATTATTGAAAGATATGAATTAATTGTCATCATGTTGCCTGTGAAGATGTTGTTTTTATAGATTGTCCCTGTAAATTTCTGTTGTAGATCACTCTTGGGGTCTTTCTCCTTTTATAGAACCCCCCTTAATATTTCTTGCAGGGCCGGCTTAGTGGTCACATATTCTTTCAGTTTCTGCCGGTCATGGAAGCTCTGCATCTCTCCATCCATTCTAAATGAAAGCCTTGCTGGATAAAGTATTCTTGCCTGCATGTTCTTCTCATTTAGTACCCTGAATATGTCTTGCCAGGCCTTTCTGGCTTGCCAGGTCTCTGTGGATAGGTCTGATGTTATTCTGATGTTCCTCCCTCTGTACGTAAGGAATCTCTTCCCCCTAACTGCCCTTAAGATGGTTCCTTGGTTCTAAGATTTGCAAGTTTTACTATTACATGCCGGAGCATTGGCCTGTTTTCCTTGATCTTAGGAGGGGTCCTCTCTACCTCTAGGACTCGAATGTTTGTTTCATTCCCCAGATTAGGGAAGTTCTCAGCTACGATTTGCACAAATACATCTTCTAGTCCTCTCTCTCTCTCCACTCCTTCTGGGATTCCAATTATTCTGACATTGGAACACTTCATGGTGTCACTTATTTCTCTGAATCTATTTTCATGGATTCTGAGTTGTTTTTTCCCTGGCTTCCTCTTTTCCCTTTTTATCTATTATATTGTCTTCCAGGTCGCTTATTCACTCTTCTGCCTCACTTACCCTAGCTGTTAGATTATCTAGACTGGATTGGATCTCATTGATAGCATTTTTAAGTTCTGCCAATTCCCCTTTTATTTCTGCCCTTAGGGACTCTATGTTGCCATTAATTGATTTCTCCATTCTAGCCATTGTCTTCACAATGGTAGCCTGAATTCCATCTCCGACATCTTGGTTATATCTGCATCCATTTGTAAATCTGCAGCATAAGTCATAATCTCTGAGTCTTTTCTATTTTGGGGGCTCCTCCTCCTAGTCATTCTGTTGATGGGTGTTTGAGGGAATGTATAGGGTCGAAATTATTGACCAGAACCCAAGCAAGATGCACCTGTTTTCTTGGGACCTTAGGGCTGCTGGCCTCTTGTTTTCCCAGCCTGTCTTCTGGGGAAGGGGCCTGCCACACTGTTACTCAGGCAACCCTGTTCGGGCGGAGTTGCCCTGCCCCCCTGTGGCAGGGGATGGGCTCAGCGGGAATCAGTCTTTGGGCCTTTTGTTCTCTGGCGGCTTTCCCTGGTGGCTTTCTGCGACTCTTCAGTGAGTCAGAGCAGAAGAGACCGTTTCCAACCCTCTGCCTTAGAGCAGAGAGACTGCAGTCTGTTCTTCAGTGAGCTCTCCAGGCCACACCATCTCCGTTTCAGTCCGTGCTGCTATAAACTGCAGCGGCCTGGGTTGTGCGCCCCTCCGCAGCGCTCCCAGTCCTGCCTCCAGGTCGGGGCACGTCTCTGCCCTTTGTGCTTCTAAAACTGCCAACCGCTCACAGTTGGCGTGCGCATGACCCCGCCACTCTGGGTTTCCGACCGGGGGGCTGCAGTTCACAGGCGCGACCCCGCCGCTCTGGGTTTCCGCACCGGGGGCTGCCCTAAAGTCCTTTCCCAGCCGCTACCGGTCTGCGAGTCTGTGCCCATCTGCAGCACGTGAGGCTGTCGCTCACCGGCGGTGTAGGATCCCCATGGCCAGGCACCCTCCCGCTGCCATTTATCCTCCGATATCTGCCCGCGGAATCACGGCTCCCCGCTTTGTACCTCAAAACCAACCACCTGCGATAATCTGTTTGTAGAGATCCAGATCTTCTTACACCTCAGTCTGGTTTCGTGGGTGCTCAGAGTGGTCCGGTAGATATCCAGCTCAATTCCGGGGACCAGCTGAAATTACATTAGCAACAGACCTATCCAGACCTACTCCTCTGACATCTTTCCCCCCTCCTGTTTTTATCTTCTTCTTCTTGTTGTTTTTTTTTTCTCTTTTTTCTTTCTTTCCCTTTCTTTCCCCCCAGTTTCAGGTCTTTTCTGATTTGTTTAGAGTATATTTTCTAGGGATGTTATTACCCTGTTAGCATTTTGTTCTCTCATTCATCTATTCTCCTCTGGACAAAATGACAAGACCAAAAAAATCACCTCAACAAAAAGAACAAGAGGCAGTACCTACTGCCAGGGACCTACCCAATACAGACATTAGTACGATGTTGGAACTAGAATTCAGAATGATGATTTTAAAGATACTAGCTGGGCTTGAAAAAAGCATGGAAGTTATTAGAGAAACCCTTTCTGGAGAAATAAAAACTAAAATCTAACCAAGTCGAAATCAAAAAGGCTATTAATGAGGTGCAATCCAAAATGGGGGTGCTTACTGCTAGGATAAATGAGGCAGAAGAAAGAATCAGTGAGATAGAAGACCAAATGATGGAGAATAAAGAAGCTGAGAAAAAGAGAGATAAACAACTACTGGATCACAAGGGCAGAATTCGAGAGATAAGCGATACCATAAGACGAAACATTAGAATAATTGGGATCCCAGAAGAAGAAGAAAGAGAGAGAGGGGCAGAAGGTATATTGGAGCAAATTATTGCAGAGAACTTCCCTAATTTGGGGAAGGAAACAGGCATCAAAATCCAGGAGGCACAGAGAACCCCTCTCAAAATCAGTAAAAATAGGTCAACACCCCGACATCTAATAGTAAAACTTATGAGTCTCAGAGACAAAGAGAAAATCCTGAAAGCAGCTCAGGAGAAGAGATATGTAACCTACAATTGCAGGAAAATTAGATTGGTAACAGACCTATCCACAGAGACCTGGGAGGCCAGAAAGGACTGGCAGGATATATTCAGAACACTAAATGAGAAAAATATGCAGCCAAGAATACTATATCCAGCTAGGCTGTCATTGAAAATAGAAGGAGGAATAAAAAGCTTCCAGGACAAACAAAAACTAAAGGAATTTGCAAACACGAAACCAGCCCTACAAGAAATATTGAAAGGGGTCCTCTAAGCAAAGAGAGAGCCTAAAAGCAACATAGACCAGAAAGGAACACAGATAATATACAGTAACAGTCACCTTACAGGCAATACAATGGCACTAAATTCCTATCTTTCAATAGTTACCCTGAATGTAAATGGGCTAAATGCCCCAATCGAAAGACAAAGGCTATCCGTTTGGATAAAAAAACAAGAACCATCGATATGCTGTCTGCAAGAGACTCATTTTAGGCCCAAAGACACCCCCAGATTGAAAGTGAGGGGATGGAAAACCATTTACCATGCTAATGGACACCAAAAGAAAGCTGGGGTGGCAATCCTTATATTAGACAAATTCAATTTTAAACCAAAGACTGTAATAAGAGATGAAGAAGGACACTATATCCTACTTAAAGGGTCTATCCAACAAGAAGATCTAACAATTGTACATATCTATGCCCCTAACATGGGAGCAGCCAATTAGATAAGGCAATTAATAACAAAAGCAAAGAAACACATCGACAATACAATAATAGTGGGGGACTTTGACACCCCCCTCACTGAAATGGACAGATCATCTAAGCAAAAGATCAACAAGGAAATAAACACTTTAAATGACACACTGGACCAAATGGACTTCACAGATATATTCAGAACATTCTATCCCAAAGCAACGGAATACACATTCTTCTCTAGTGCCCATGGAACATTCTCCAGAATCGATCACATCCTAGGTCACAAATCAGGTCTCAACCAGTACCAAAAGATTGGGATCATTCCCTGCCTATTTTCAGACCACAGTGCTTTGAAACTAGAACTCAATCACAAGAGGAAAGTTGGAAAGAACTCAAATACATGGAGGCTAAAGAGCATCCTACTAAAGAATGAATGGTTCAACCAGGAAATTAAAGAAGAATTTTAAAAATTCATGGAAACCAATGAAAATGAAAACACAACTGTTCAAAATCTTTGGGATACAAAGGCAGTCCTAAGAGGAAAGTATATAGCAATACAAGCCTTTCTCAAGAAACAAGAAAGGTCTCAAATACACAACCTAACCCTACACCTAAAGGAGCTGGAGAAAGAACAGCAAATAAAGCCTAAATCCAGCAGAAGAGAAATAATAAAGATCAGAGCAGAAATCAATGAAATAGAAACCAAAAGAACAGTAGAACAGATCAACGAAACTAGGAGCTGGTTCTTTGAAAGAATTAACAAGATTGATAAACCCCTGGCCAGACTTATCAAAAAGAAAAGAGAAAGGACCCAAATCAACAAAATCATGAATGAAAGAGGAGAAATCACAACCAACACCAAAGAAATACAAACAATTATAAGAACGTATTATGAGCAACTCTATGCTAGCAAATTAGATAACCTGGAAGAAACGGATGCATTCCTAGAGATGTATCAACTACCAAAACTGAACCAGGAAGAAATAGAAAACCTGAACAGACCTATAACCACTAAGGAAATTGAAGTAGTCATCAAAAATCTCCCAAAAACAAAAGCCCAGGGCCAGATGGCTTCCCAGGGGAATTCTACCAAACATTTAAAGAAGAATTAATACCTATTCTTCTGAAACTGTTTCAAAAAATAGAAAGGGAAGGAAAACTTCCAAACTCGTTTTATGAGGCCACCGTTACCTTGATCCCAAAACCAGACAAAGACCCCATCAAAAAGGAGAATTACAGACCAATATCCTTGATGAACATGGATGCAAAAATTCTCACCAAAATACTAGCCAATAGGATCCAACAGTACATTAAAAGGATTATTCACCACGACCAAGTGGGATTTATCCCTGGGCTGCAAGGTTGGTTCAACATCCACAAGTCAATCAACGTGATACATTAACAAAAGAAAGAACAAGAATCATATGATCCTCTCAATAGATGCAGAAAAAGCATTTGACAAAGTACAGCATCCTTTCTTGATCAAAACTCTTCAGAGTATAGGGATAGAGGGTACATACCTCAATATCATAAAAGCCATCTATGAAAAACCCACAGCGAATATCATTCTCAATGGGGAAAAACTGAGAGCTTTCCCCCTAAGGTCAGGAACGCGGCAGGGATGTCCACTATCACCACTGCTATTCAACATAGTATTAGAAGTCCTAGCCACAGCAATCAGACAACAAAAAGAAATCAAAGGCATCCAAATCGGCAAAGAAGAAGTCAAACTCTCACTCTTTGCAGATGATATGATACTTTATGTGGAAAACCCAAAAGACTCCACCCCAAAACTGCTAGAACTCATACAGGAATTCAGTAAAGTGGCAGGATATAAAATCAATGCACAGAAATCAGTGGCATTCCTATACATCAACAACAAGACAGAAGAAAGAGAAATTAAGGAGTCGATCCCATTTACAATTGCACCCAAAACCATAAGATACCTAGGAATAAATCCAACCAAAGAGGCAAAGGATCTGTACTCAGAAAACTAGAAAATACTCATGAAACAAATTGAGGAAGACACAAAGTAATGGAAAAACGTTCCATGTTCATGGACTGGAAGAACAAATATTGTGAAAATGTCAATGCTACCTAGAGCAATCTACACATTCAATGCAATCCCCATCAAAATACCATCCACTTTTTTCAAAGAAATGGAACAAATAATCCTAAAATTTGTATGGAACCAGAAAAGACCCCGAATAGCCAGAGGAATGTTGAAAAAGAAAATCAAAGCTGGCGGCATCACAATTCCGGACTTCAAGCTCTATTACAAAGCTGTCATCATCAAGACAGTATGGCACTGGCACAAAAACTGACACATAGATCAATGGAACAGAATAGAGAGCCCAGAAATGGACCCTCAACTCTATGGTCAACTCATCTTCGACAAAGCAGGAAAGAAAGTCCAATGGAAAAAAGACAGTCTCTTCAACAAATGGTGTTGGGAAAATTGGACAGCCACATGCAGAAGAATGAAACTGGACCATTTCCTTACACCACACACAAAAATAGACTCAAAATGGTTAAAAGACCTAAATGTGAGACAGGAGTCCATCAAAATCCTAAAGGAGAACACAGGCAGCAATCTCTTCGACCTCAGCCGCAGCAACTTCTTCCTAGAAACATCGCCAAAGGCAAGGGAAACATGGGCAAAAATGAACTATTGGGACCTCATCAAGATAAAAAGCTTTTGCACAGCAAAAGAAACAGTCAATAAAACCAAAAGACAACTGACAGAATGGGAGAAGATATTTGCAAATGACATATCTGATAAAAGACTAGTATCCAAAATCTATAAAGAACTTCTTAAACTCAACACCCGAAGAACAAATGACCCAATCAAGAAATGGGCAGAAGACAAGAACAGACATTTTTCCAGAAGACATCCAAATGGCCAACAGACACATGAAAATGTGCTCAACATCGCTTGGCATCAGGGAAATCCAAATCAAAACCTCAATGAGATATCACCTCACACCAGTCAGAATGGCTAAAATTAACAAGTCAGGAAATGACAGATGTTGGCTGGGATGCAGAGAAAGGGGAACCCTCCTACACTGTTGGTGGGAATGCAAGCTGGTGTAGCCACTCTGGAAAACAGTATGGAGATTCCTCAAAAAGTTGAAAATAGAGCTACCATACGATCCAGCAATTACACTACTGGGTATTTACCCCAAAGATACAAATGTAGGGATCCGAAGGGGTACGTGCACCCCGCTGTTTATAGCAGCAATGTCCACAATAGCCAAACTGTGGAAAGAGCCAAGATGTCCATCGACAGATGAATGGATAAAGAAGATGTGGTATATATATACAATGGAATATTATGCATCCATCAAACGGAATGAGATCTTGCCATTTGCAATGACGTGGATGGAACTAGAGATTGTGCTAAGCGAAATAAGTCAATCAGAGAAAGACATGTATCATATGACCTCACTGATATGAGGAATTCTTAATCTCAGGAAACAAACTGAGGGTTGCTGGAGTGGTGGGGGGTGGGAGGGATGGGGTGGCTGGGTGATAGACACTGGGGAGGGTATGTGCTATGGTGGGCGCTGTGAATTGTGCAAGACTGTTGAATCACAGACCTGTACCTCTGAAACAAATAATACAATATATGTTAAAAAAAAAAAAGAAGAAGAAGATAGCAGGAGGGGAAGAATGAAAGGGCGAAATCGGAGGGGGAGAGCAACCATGAAACCATGAGAGACGGTGGACACTGAAAAACAAACTGAGGTTTCTAGAGGGGAGGGGCGTGGAAGGATGGGTTAGCCTGGTGATGGGTATTCAGGAGGGCATGTTCTGCATGGAGCACTGGGTGTTATACACAAACAATGAATCATGGAACACTACATCAAAAACTAATGATGTAATGTATGGTGATTAACATAACAATAAAAATTAAAAAAAAAAAAGAAGTGCCACTGACTTACTTCCCAGTGAAACTGGTGAAAATTATTTTTTAAAAAATAATTATTCAAAGCCTTTGGTAATGGTCCTAAAGGTAAAAAGCAAAGGAAGAAGTACCTATTCAAGAAAATCTATGAAAATTCAGACAGAAAGATGAGAGTCTATGGTATCTGACTCAATAACTGTTCCTTTCTTCTCTTTCCCTCCAGCTCAGTAGTTGGACACTTCATCCCAGACTACTTCAGTCAAGAGCCCAGAGCTCCTACTTGGTAACAAGATATCTGTGTTTCTTATTCCATCCTCAGTACCTTATTGCTAAAGCTAAGTTTGGGCAAGTGTGATTAAGAAATGGAGATTCCCTTCTTCCACCCAATTCCTACTCATGGAATAGAGGTTCTACCTTGGGTGTGGCACACTGAGAATACTAGGGCCCTGATGGTCCTTTCTTTGACTCACGAATCAGTGGTTCCATAGCAGAAGAGGCAAGCTGAGAAGAACCCAGGCTGCTGCCCCCTAACAGTGTTCAGCAGCTCCTAGAGTGGGGGTGTCCTTCAAAGAGGCTTGCCATTTTCCCTACTCTCAGCCCCAGAGTCCTGCCTCAAAGATTTTTGCTTAGGGGAAGAAGCAGGTCATAAAAAAGATAGCTCCTAATATCTTCCCAAAAGAACTGACTTCATTTTCAACAGAGCATGTAGAAGTTCAAGCCTCAGAATGCTCTCATGAATAATGAGGATTGTAGTGAAAGGCAATTGGAAGGAGATTCCATGGATCAATGAAGATACAGCCTAGAGTGTAGGCTGGCTACTACAGTAGAGAAATGAGGAATAACACAGCTGGGAGGAGCTTTCTTGAGATCAGAACAAATATGAAGCACTAACCACAAAAATCATTCCTACAAAAGAACCACAATTTAATTAGATTAGTTTGCAGAGGAATATATACTCCAGAGCATTGTTAAAACCCTGGAGCAATCAGCTGGCAATTAATGGAGCTTAATAGCTGTGTGTGAAAGGAGTAGAAGAAAGCTTTATCAGTACCACCACCATGTGGTTTCATCCTAGGGTGAGGAGCAACATCAGAGGATTAATACTGTGGGGAAGGCAGGGAACAGACTTCACTAAAATAATCCAGCCAGTCATTAAACAAGCAAACAAGCAAATAACAATAAAAAGCCTAGGCAGTGTTGAGGGGAGTTAAACCAATACCCAGATTTGCTGCAATATATTAACTAAAATATCAGTTTCCCTAAAAAAAAATTACAAGGAATGCAAAGAAATAGGAAAGTATGACTAATAACAGGCAACAGAAACTGCCTGTCAGAGTGAATAGACAAAAGATTTAACAGAAAAAAGGTTTCAAGGTAGCCATTATAAATATGTTCACAGAACTATAGTAAAGCATGATTAAAGAAGTAAAGGAAGGCTTAATAACAATTTTGCATCAGATATAGAATATCAATAAAAATAGAAATTATTAAAAAAGGGAAATTCTGGAGCTAAAAAGTACAGTAAGTTAAAAAAAGATGAAAGATTCAAAATTACTAGAATCAGACATGAAAGAGGGAACATTATTACCAACCCTACAGAAATAAGAAGGATTCTAAGGGAATACTATGAACAATGCATGCTAATAAGTTAGACTAGATGAAATGGACACATTCCTAGACAGATACAAACTACATAAACTGACTTAAGAAGAAGTAGACAATCTAAATAGACCTAAAACAAGTGAAGAGATTAAATTACCGATCAAAAAACTACCCACAAAGAAAAGCCCAGGTCTCGATGTTTTCACCACTGAGTCCCACCAATCAGTTAAATTAGAATTAACACCAAGTCTTCACAAACTCATCCAAAAATAGAAGAGGAGAGAACACCTTGCAACTCATTTTGTGAGGCCAGTATTACCCTGATGACAGAACCAGGAAGATACCACAAGAAAAGAAAATTACAGACCAATATTTCTTATGAATATGGATGTAAAACCCTTCAACAAAATGCTAGCAAACAATATCCAGCAATGTATAAAGGAAGTTATACACTATGACCAAGTGGGATTTATCCCAGAGATTCAAGGTTGGTTTAAAACAGGAAAATCAATTAATGTAAGACATTATATCATAAAAACAAAAATTACATGATCATCTCAATAGACACAGCAAAAACATTTGACAAAATCCAACATTATTTCAGGATAAAAGCACTCCACAAACTAAGAACAGAAGGAATTTCCTCAACCTGATAAAGAGCATCTATGAAAAGCCCAGAGCTAACATCTTACTTACTGGTGAAAAATTGAAGGCTTTTCCCCTAAGATCAGACACAAGACAAAGATGCCCATTCTTGCCACTTCTATTCAACATTGTACTAAATGTTCTAGCTGGGGCAATTAGCCCATTTGAGCTGCTATAAGAAAAACGCCACTGACTGGGTAGCTTAAACAACAAATATTTATTTCTCACAGTTCTGGAAGCTGGGAAATCCAAGAGCAAAGCACCAACAGATTCTCTGTCTGGTGAGAACATGTTTCCTGGTTCATTGACCAGTCTTCTCACTGTATCCTCATATCTCTTTTATAAGGCTCTGCATTCAAGACTTGATCACATTACCAAAGACCTTACCTCCTAATACCATCACATCAGCGGTTAGGATTTAAACATAAATTTGGGAGAGATACAAACATTCAGTATATAATAGCACTTAATGAAGAAAAATAAATAAAAGGAAATCATATTGAAAAGGAAGAAGTAAAACTATCTCTGTTCACAGATGATATGATCTTATATATAGAAAATCCTAATGAATTCACTAAAAAACTATTAGAACTAATAAATGAGCTTGGCAAAGTTGTAAGATACAACATCAATACATAAAAATCAATTGTATTTTAATACACTTGTAATAAATTATCCAAAAATGAAATTATGAAACAATTGCACTCATAATAGCATTAAAAAGAATAAAATACTTAGGAATAAATTTAACAAAGAAGTGCAAAATTTATATGCTAAAAACTACAATACATTATTGAAAGAAATTAAAGAGCTAAGTAAATAAATAAACATGTCATGTTTATGGATCAAAGGCTCAACATTATATTATGAAGGCAATCATCCCATGTAGCATTGTGTGTCAACTACACTTCAATAAATAATAAAAATAATAAAATTAAGTTAAATTTTAAAAGATGGCAATCATCCCCAAACCAATCTACAGATTCAAAGCAGTATCTATCAGAATCCTAGCTGACTTCATTGTAGAACTTGACAAGCCTTTTCTAAATTCATATGGAATTGCAAGAACACAGAATAGCTTAGAAAATCCAGAAAAAGGACAAATAGGCGGGATTATACTTCCCAATTTTGAAACTTATCACAAAGCAATGGTAATCAAGACAGATTGGTACCAGCACAAGATTAGACATGTAAATCAATGGGATAGAATTGGGAGTCCAAAAATAAACCCATACATCAATGGTCAACTGTTCTCCACAAGAGTGCTGAGACCATTCAAAGGAGAAAGAATAGCCTTCAACAAATGACACTGGAACAACTGGATAGCCACAAGCAAAAGAATGGAACTGAACCTTTACCTCACACCGTACACAAAGATAAATACAAAATGAATCAAAGACCTTAACGTAAGAACTAAAACTATAAAAATCTCAGGAGGAAACATAGAGGTAAATCTTCATTCACAACGTGGTATTTGGCAAAGGAGCCTTAGATATGACAACAAAGATAAGCAAGATGAGAAAAAAAATGAACAAATTGGTGAGGATATGGAAAATTGAAATGTTCATACACAGCTGGTGGGAATTTAAAATGATGCAGCCACTTTAAGAAAACAATCTGGCAATTCCTCCAACAATTAAATGCAGAGTGACCAATATGACCAACCAATTCCACTTCTAGGTATATACACCCAAGGTAAGTTAAAATATATTCCACACACACATACAAAAATTGTACTTGAATGTTTATAGCAGCATTGTAACAAGCGGGAAACAACCCAAATGTCCATCAACTGATGAATGAATAAACAAAATGCAGTAAATTCCATCAAAAGGAATGAAGTACTGATACGTGCCACAACACTGACCAGCCTTGATAACATTATGCGGAGTGAAAGAAGTCAGTCACAAAAGCCCACATATTCTATGATTCAATTCATATTAAATGCCAAGAATAGGGATATCTACAGAGACAGCAAGTAGATCAGTGGTTGCTTATCGTTGGGAGGTTAGCAATGTAGGAATAAAGCGTGACAGTTAGCTAAAGGATATAGGACTTCTATTTGAGGTGATGAAATGCTCTAAAATTCACCGTGGTGATAGCTGTACATACCTGTGAATATACTAAAAAACCTTGAATTGTACATTTTAAATAAGATAATTGGATAGTGTGTGAATTAGATCTCAATAAAGCTGTTTAAAAAAGTTTGAGCCATTGACTATTGGGGTCTATTTGTTACAATGCTTCAGCCTATCCTAACTACTATAACCCATAATCTCACAATCCAGTGAGATACTTATTTTGATATATATCCTCTGGACTTGTTTTGCATGAATATAGTTTTAAAAACAAGCCAATATTCCTTAAAATGCATTCTTCCACTTAATTATAACTATTTATGTCAATAAATGTCTCTTTTTCATTTCATTTTAATATCTAGCACTAAAAACTTTGTTTTATTACAGTTTAAAATCTTGGGTTTGTCAAATAGCTAAATTTTCCTTTTCTTTCAGTTTTTATTTTTTTCATAGTAGTATGAATTTTTTAGCTTTCTCCCCATATTTGTGTTATGTTTTATATTTTGAAAGATTTCCTTAACTTTATTACACCAATTCTTTTAGCACATTTTATATTTCTAACCTTCTATCTTTTTCTCTGAATATTCCTTCATTACAGTATCCTATTGCTTTTCATGAATGTAAAATCTTCTCTTATGTCGCTGAAGGTATTGGAAGTTTTTGTCTGATCTCCACATTGTCTGACTTCTCTGGGTTCTTTTTTTTTTTTTTTTTTTCCTGTTTGTTTGTTTTGTGCTCTGTGTTTCATCATAAAGGATTCTTCTGAGTATATGTTCTTCACTGGCTTTCTGTTCACGTCTAAAAGCAAGGCACTAAAACATGACTGGAAGCTAAGTGTGTCAAAGTGCAGTATACTACCTGGTGAGCTCACTGAGCATGAGGGAGCAAGTATCTGACTCCTTTGCTGTGGTTCCTAGATGTCAGTATGTGGCGTTATTCTATCTTACACTAGACAGTTTCTCCAGGCAGAAGTCCTCCCACCTCCTGGCCTTCACACTTAACCGCTGCCAGCTTTTTGGTTGCTGGGAAAGGCAATGAGGTGGAAGTTACCCCACCCAGTATGTAGAGTTTCCCTTGATCCCTTTTGTATTCCTTTGCCTTACTTCTGTGTGGCCACTCCCAAGCCCAGAGCTTCTCCCTCCCAAGCCCAGAGCTTCTCCCTCCCAGTCTCTCTCCTGAGCACATTTCTCTCTTCAGCTCATTCTGATCAGTTTTCCATCCTGACCTCTGCAATGAAGAGTCTCTTATCTAAGTCCTTAATGGCTTCCATTTTGCTAAATCCAAAGGATGTTTTTCTGTCCTCATCTCAGCCTCTTAGGAGAACTGAACAGAGTTTAGCACTCCTTCTTTCCAGAAACTCTTTATTTACTCCATGACAAGGGATCTCTCTGCTACCTTGCAATCCATTTCCCACAGTCTTTGTAAAAATAAAACAGACATGCCACTCTCCTGCTTAAAACACATGAAACTTCTCAACCCACTTTGAAAGTATCTGGTTTCCTTACCATAACCCACAAGGGTCCACATCACCTCTCCCTACCTGCCCCTCACTCATCTCCCACCACCCACTGTGCACTCACTCTGCCCCAGACACCCTTACCTTCTTTCTGTGGCTCCAACATACCGACTCGGTGCTGAGGGACAGTTTTGCACTTATGTTCTCCACTAACCACTCTTCCCTCAGATCTTCCTGAGGCTGGCTCCTTCTCATTATTCAATTCTCAGGTCAACATCACCTCCTCACCAATCCAATGATGCATTCCTACCACCATTACCCCAGCTACACTTACTGTATCAATCTCTTCTGCTGCCACCATGACATTTAAAATTATGTGATATTATCTTATTTTTTATTTGCTCTCTGTCTGAATTCCCATCAAGAATGGAAGCCCACATGGACAGAGGTGTTGTCTGTCTTGCTCACAAGTGTCATCAAATGATGCCTGGCATGCAAGAGGTCCTTGATAAGTGTTCACTGCATGAAGGAGTGAAGTGGCTCTACAGTCATGTGCTGAGCCCTCCGTGAGAAATCACTGCAGTACAGCTCAATGAAAGATCTATTTTCAGCTCAGACTACCACCCAGAAGGAAACTCTTCCCAACAGAACAGACTTAAATTCTCCTCAACCACCATGGTTCCTAGAACTACTCAGCACCTCAGAGAACACAGAACTTTTAACTAGAAAGTCAGGGGACATACCTCATACAGCCATTTCTCATCAGTAGAAAAACAGGCGACTAGCAAGCAGTAACATCTTTCAAAAAAATTAGTTACAATAAAGTCAGCCAGCACCTTAAAGCAGAACTTTGGACAAGTACACAAGTAATTATTAAGAATTTCACACAGATATGTGCAATCTGCAATAAGCAGAAGAATATCCAAAATAGTCTAAAAGAGGGACTGTTCTCTTGGTCCCCCTGGTCAAGGGTTCTAGCCACTTACTCAGTGTGAAAGAACTAAACTTTGCCACCAGAATTCACTATAAGTATTTTAGTTTTCAAGTTACATAAATATGCAAAGTGAACTATATAATAAAATGGTGATGGATTAGTCACTGTCAATGAATTCTGACTTAAAGAAATTCTCTCAATATTTCATACATACAGGACCCAAACAGATGGACTGTGCTGTGATTTCTTAAAAATTTGAACACTTTTTGGCCCTACAATTCTACTTTAAGGAAGTTAACCAAAGGAAATAATTAAGAATGTGTAATAATTTTTGACTGTAAGGATAGTCATTACCCCATCATTAATAATAGCAATCTAAATGTCCAACAATAGGGGGCACCTGGCTGGCTCAATGGGTAGAGCATGTGACTCTTGATTTTGAGGTTGTGAGTTCAACCCCATGTTGGGTGTGGAGCCTACTTAAAATTTAAAAAATTTTAAATAAATAAATATCCAACAATAAATATTTATTGGCATAGAATGAGTTCATCAGGTTGAAAAAATTTTAAATAAATAAATATTCAAACTCACATGCCCTGAAGTGTTCATCCTTCTCCAATCCTGCTTCTTCACCATATTCACCACTGTGAGAGATGCGTGGCACGACCATCCACCCATTTACCTGTGCTGGAAGACAGACTAGCAGCAGATGGCCTAGACTCTTCCTTTCACCCATAATAGCTAAGCACTCATTTTGTATCAGAAGCCTTGGCAGCTCCTGCCCATAGAAAGACACAGAGTACATAAGAGGTGTTCAGGCCCTGAAGCACTGGCAGAGAAAAGGGGAAATTGCTCAATCCAGAATCTCAGGACTCAGAATCCAGAGCTTAGCGTGACAGGTGCGACTTGCCTTGTGTGGAACTATCAGAGGCTTTAGGTTCTGATGCGGCCAGGCCATGGAACCCATAGCCCTTGGCCTCCCTGTCGTGGTGGACATCTCACTGAAGTGGACTGCCAAAACCTCCAAAATACAGGACCCCTCTAGAAGCAAGAGAGTCAATAGTAGGTCACAAATGGCATATCATCTGCCTACTTGAGGTTTTATGAGCAAAGTAAAAGCAGCCTTGGACTGAGTTGAAATCTTCCTTCTCGCCAGATCTGTCTTAACTCATACTGGTCCTGCAGGTTTCTAGAACATGTCCCAAATTTCCTTTTCCCATTCCTCTTCCCTCCTGTTCCAGCCATTTCTCATCCAGATTAAAGCTTAACTCCTAGTTTCCTCCTTCACTCAAATCTCTTCTGACTCCCAACTACTGTCCATGTTGCCCCAGGAATGGCCTTTCCAACATGTAAATCTAACACATTTCACCCATTGAAAACCCTGGGATGGCTTCCCATTATCCCCCAAAACAGGGATCCTTTATGACCTGGCTCCTGCTTGCCTGCCCACACCTCCACACCTCCACACCTCATTCTCACTCACTTTTGCCAAATTTGCTATTCCCGAGCAAGCCATGTTTCCGATGTCACCTCTAATCCTTGCACATGCATTCACTCTCACTGGGTCTCCCGTTCCCAGACTCCCAGCTCCTCTCCCACCTGAGAACTTCCCGGGGAGCCCTCCCTGACACCGCCCCCAGAGAGTTCAGAGTTCCTTTCTACTTGCCCCTGTTGTACCTCGTATAGCCTCTGGGGTAGCCAAACCTCACCATGTTTTGTGGACCTCTCTCTCCTCCATGATGTAAGCACTTAGAGAAGAGCTCTGGAGTCTTCTTACCTTTCTTCACACTTGTATTTTTGAGCTTAGCTATAAATGTACAATATTTTTGAATGAGTTGATTAACAAGATGAAAATCAAATCAAAGAATGACCAGGTGGCACCAATGAAAATAGACATTGCCTCTAGGGTTAAAAAATGCTTCCAAAGTGCTTGCAAAAAAAAAAAGTGCTTGGGAATCCTTGTGGTCATGGATATGGGACATTGGAATTGAGGGAATAAAAAGAGTAGGGGGTCTCTCTGTGATACATGGAAATCAGGAGAATCGGGGTCATCCAAAGATGGAAAGACATGAGATACTGGCCTGAAGAGATTTGCGAGCTTCTGTAATATGGACTTGGTGATTTTCCAATACCCAAGAGAAGGAAACATTGGAGCTTTTCTTAGCAAATAAACTCACATTTCCTCAGCAAATAAACCCACCCTTCCTTAGCAAATAAACTCCAAAAAAATGACCCTGGGAAAATAAACCCTACCGGAAGCAACATCCTTTTATCGGGGGCTCTGAGATGTGACCTGCCCAGGAGGCTACTGGACCTCTTCTGCCATTTTATATTTCCTCTTTAATCAAATCCCTGGATGCTACAGTTCTCAACTTGCAGAGATTTAAAAGGCACTTTGATTAATGGACTTGATCAGTGTCCGCTCTTGTTTAACCACGGTGTTCTCCTCCATGTTTCACATTTCACACCCACATAGCACCATTCTCCTTTTATTACAGGAACTGAAGAATGTGATGGCCTGCCAGACAGCAGAGTAATTTATGAAAAATATATTTTTAAAGGGAGAGTGTATTAAAACTTGAAAAGAACTCAGTGCCTGTTGCTATTTTAATTTTAAATAGGCTATGCAAATAATTAAATGTCAGGTCATATTGACACCATCAAATTTAGGAGAGTAGAGATGGTATACAACTCCAGAGTCCTAGGGAATATTAAATCAGATCAGATTTACCAGGACACTGAAACATATCTTGCTTTTGACATGAAATAACAGTACCGATTGGGTTAAAAATGAGCCAATTTCCAAAAACCTCTACCTGCTACAAATGTTTCCATATATACCACAATTCTTTAAAAAGAGATTTAAAAAAATCAAGATGAATTTGTAACTTTATATATAAGCATTAAATCCCTCTTTGTTTTTTTTTTTTGTTTGTTTGTTTGTTTGTTTTTCCCCAAGCCTCTCCTGCTTTACGCTAGCCTATTTCAAATATTGACTTCCAAGAAAGGATGGATGAAAACAGCCAACATTCAGGGCTAAGGTAATGGATGCTGCTCACCTTACTTTAAAACAGTTTAATTTGGATAGTTACCTGAACTTGCTCATGGCTTTGTACACTTGAATCTTAATTGGTCACACCAATGTGCACTGTGTACTATGTACTATGGTGCAGCTATTCTAGATTAATAGGAAAGTCAAAAATCCCTTTAAAATGGCACTGAAAAAACACAAGTGGTCAATGAATAAATATTTGCTGTGGGAAGAATTGCATAATATCATAGAAGTTCTGTGATCAATAAGACACTATAATACTTTTGAGGAAAGGAAATAACAGCAGAAAAATGTGCCCTTCTCCTTTTAAATTCTTAATTGGTGATTAAAGGAAATTCCTATTTCCAGAGTACCTAATGACTGGTCAAGCCAAATCAAGCTGCATGTCAGGAGGAAGCCAGTTTGTCATCCAGGATTGGTTGTCCAATGACCCAACCGTATGATGACAAAAGCTTGGCACCAACATCATGACTTGTCTATCCATTGACTATGGCAGACACCACTAATCAATACAGCATTTATCCATCAATTCCACCAATATTTACTGAGTTTTTCCTACATATCTGCACCCTAAAAAGCACAGAGACATTGTAGTGGATGAGAGAAACAAAGTCCTTGCCCTCTTGGAGTTCACATTCCAGTAGGAGAAGAGGCAATGCACAAGAAAGATTGATCATTTCAGATAAAGAAAGGTCCTAGAAATACAGTTAAGTAAGGAAAGGTGATAGAGTATGGCTTAGAGGATGGGGGAGGGATGTCACTTTAGCTAGGGTGGCTAAAGTCCTCTCTGCAGAGGTCACTTTGGGGGAGAAACTTGACCATTGAGAGAGGGCCAGCCATGAGCAGATCTGATTGAGTTCTTCTCAGCACAGCACTGCAGGTGGCCATTAACAGTCAACTGTTGATTGGCTGTGGATGAGTCCTGTGCAATGCATGTTGGGGAATGTAGAAAAATCCAAGGTGAAAATGCATTCTGTATAGCTATGGAAAAAACATTTAACAACATCAAACACCACAGGATTCTGAAACAGGGTATGGAAGGAAGACTTGGAATGCCTGGATTCTAGTCTTCCTTTTAGAATCTGGTTTCCTCACTGGTAAAATGAGAGGGTTTGACCAAATGACCTATAAAAATCCTTTTAGATCTTATGGTCAATAATTCTAGCCAAAAAGTAGAATAGGGTTTTAAACAATTGGAGAGATTAAGGTAGATTACGTGGAGAAGGCCTTTCGTGAGTGGGGTCACATGAACAGTTGAATGAGAACTAAAATATAGCTATGCCTTCCTGGAGGCTTCTTGGAGATTTCAGGAAAAAAACATAATCAGTCCCTAGTTTTTCAAACAGCTTCAACTGCCACAATCCAAAGCAGTTTTCACCTTGAATTCTGAATGAAAATTAATTGGTGTGATCTTCTCAGCCATACACATATTCAAAATCATCAACATCCCAATATGTCATCTGGTCATCTCAGAACAAAAGGGCTGCACAAAGGCAAATCACAATGCTGTGGAATAAAGAGGAAAGAGTTGTCAGGGATTCATATGAAAGAATTCACCTTTCACTGCTGCCTGACAACAGGAGAGCCAGCACAGGAGTGCCACAGGAGAGAATTATAGGCTTGCATGGTAATGATGGGTCTGGATCAAGACTCAGGTATTTAGTTCAAAAGTTCCTGATCTTGCTTCACAATGGCATTAAAAACATGTCCCAAGTGCATGAAAATATCCCCTGTCTTATAGGCAGTAGTTCAAGTTTGGGTCATCAGCCATAATACAAAAACTTACATGTTACCGTGATATTGTGAGTTTGGATGATAAATGATTGAAATTCACCTTGTGGGTGCAAAGTGCTTCATAAATACTTAACCTCCAGAGAGACTTCAACTTAGAGTTACTCACTCCATCTGGACTTCTCCAGGGTCACACAGGGTTCCTGTTCCACTTGTAAATACTTCATGTTCTGCACGAGCCTCTTCACAGTTCCCACTGTGGCTGATGGGTACTGGCTTGGATCTCGCTATTCCAGCAGACCAAGAGATCCAGGACAAGCCAGGAATGGTCTTTTGAGTAACTTCCGATTCATGAACAGCCCCACTGACTTATTATTTGTTTTTCCATGCTCTGAAGCAAAAATGGAACTCTCCCTGTGACTTATCCCAAACCTCAGGGATGGATGGTTTCATGGAGGATGCTTTCTCCAAAGAAAAGCCCATAAAACCAATACAATGCTTTGGGCCCAGGAACTGTTAATTGGCCAAGTTACAGCCCCCACTTCTCAGCCAGGAGCTAAACAGGAGAATAACCAAAGGCTTGCATTCTCTGGGAACATACAAGAAAGGGCAGTGCCAACATCATCTCCTCTACCTCCCTCCTAAAGCAACAGTTCTAAAGACACTCACTCAACATGGTTTTGGCCTGCACTCCAGAAACCCTTTAGGGCCAGGATGGAGTTGTACTGGCCAAAGAATTCGTGGTTAGTGATAGAACACAGCAGTGATATTATGCCCTCTTCCTGGTCCTCAATCTTCTCATTTATAAAATGAAGGCTTTAACATCTCATGGTCTCATAAGGCTTTAACATCCATGGTAGCCTGTTTGGTGGATAAGCCTGCTAGATGTTCAAAACTCATCTCTGGCACTTACTATTTCTGCAGCCTGACCTCAACTTACTTGTTCATGTAATAAAATAATGCCTACCTCACAAGGTAACTGTAAGAAACAAAATTAATTGAGCATGTGAGTGTTAAACCACAGTGAGCTCTTTCACCTTCTGTAGCAAGACCTCATAGATTACCATCCAGCATAGTTCCCTCCCCATGGAGGTGCTCACTAAACACTGGATTGATTACTTGTTAGACTTAAGCTGAGAACAAAGTTGGGCCCTCAGGGTAACCCAAACCCTGTTTGAATGAAGAGTTTATCTGGATAATCCCTGTTGAAGGTGGAGATCCCAGGCTAATCATACCTCCGAACTCGTGAAATCTGGTTAGAGCATCCACGCATGCAACATGAAGGATCCACATTAAGAGAAAAGGAAAACCAGGCACCAAGGTGTGAGTAGTAAGTGCATGTGTATCTGTTCCATTATTTTCCTGTCTTAAGAAAACACCATTTTATTATATCTCATAATTTTGTGGGTCTGGAATTCAGGCCAAATTTAGCATATTTAGCAGGCCAGTTATTAGTATATCAGCATTAACTGAGGTCAGTCTGTGGTATTTCGATGGTGAGTTGGCTGGACTAAAGGGCCCGAGACAGTTTCACTCATATTTTGGGGACCTGGGCAGGACTGGCTGGAAGTCTGGGCTCAGCTGGACTGTCAGCTGGAGCACCTGAATACAACTATGCCAACATGGTGATGCCAGGGTAGCCAAACTTCTTACACAGTAAGTTGGAGTCTTGAGGTAGCATTCGAAGAGACCAAGGCAGGAGCTGCAAGACTTCTTCTGACCTAGCTTTGGAAGGCATACACTATTGCTTCAGCCACATTCTATTGGTGTGCTGGTTCTGTTGGATGATTGAGGCTGATCCAGATTTCAGGGGACAAGTATCTTTAATTTACCTCAATACCTGAGCCTCAGTTCTGCTGCCTAGAACCAGCTATGGGTACCACCTCTTTCATCTTCGCATCCTTCCCATTGTCACCACCAATGTCTTCATCATGTAATGAGAATGCCAAGACTGAGATGTCACCAAGGCAACAGAAATCCCCAGCAGGTAAGAATGGAAGGACCCTCTGACTTGCCACCATCTTGAAATACCTGGCTGTGTCCAGCCAGCTTTTATTAGCTCAGAACCTAGAATACCAAAGGTCTTCCCACAGTCTCTGCTCCACAGAGATGAATACTGTCAACAGGAGGTTCTCTGGAGGCTGGCACTTCCCAGGATGCTCTCCAAAACCTACTGTTGATGGCAAGCATGCTGAAATGTGAAGGGGCTCAGTCTTCCTCAGAGAGGACAGTAAAACTGGGCAGCCAAAAGGCTGTGTTCTTCTGCAGTTGGTAGTCATCATGCAAGAGAGACCCAAGGCTGCTCAGAGTTGTCAGGGTGCCCAACCCCTCTTCATTAGTATTAGCATGCAGAGTCTTACAACAACAGAAGTTTAATTTTTTATATGCTGCATTCTTTGTGGGTCAGCTGTGGCTCTGTTCTGCATCATCCTTACTCCAGGACCAAGACTGGAAAAGCAGCTTCTATCGAGAACATCGCCAGTTGTCATAGCAGAGGGAAAAGTGAACACCGGGGTTCTTAATCCTTCTGCTCAGAAGTGGCTCCTGTCACCTCTGACACACACATGCCATTGGTCAAAGCAAATCAAATGGTCACACTGAATACCAAAGGATCAGGATGTAAAGCCCTCTCACCACAGGGAGAGGCCCTGCAGAGAAGGGTACCACAATATTTGGTGAATAAAAATATAATCCACCACCATCTGTATGCTGTACACCATACATGCAGTTCCTTTCCCTGCGCACGTAAGCGGACACTTACCCTCCCCGAGAGAGACAATGTCAAACTCCCCTCCAGGTGCCATTCTGAGCTCAAAGTCCAGGATCCATGCATAAGCACAAGCACCTCTCTAGCAAGTTTGGATGTGCCTCCTTTAGGTGGGGACGCTTCAGAAATTAAGTAAGTCACTTGCTCCCACAGACAAACTCAATATGCAATTAGGGGCAGGAACACAATAAACACTCCCACTTGGAGGTGGCAACGGGGGAGTATTAACAGTCCCTCCAGTCCCTCCAAGCAGATATTACAAGCAGCCCCTTGTCCTAAGGGAGGGGAGGGGCACATTCTTTGATTAGCTCCCACTGATTCTTTTCCCCCCAGAGAAACTCCCCAGTCCACTGTTCTCCATGGTCCTTGGCTCTGTCCACTGAGAGGTCCTTCCTTTTTCACTATTCTCCTTTGCTATATCTAAAAAGGACTATGGTCTCTTTGGGGTTAAGCAGAGCTCTCAGCCCACTCCCAACCTATAAAATGTTGGGGGGTTGGCAAAGTTTGTTTTAAGTATCAAATGGATGCAGTCTCTTTTACTCCAAGCTGGTAGCATTTTTGCCCATACAATTCTCTTAAAATATTAGTTGGTTTCTTATATGTTTGATTCTAGTCAGCCCCAAGGACAAGGAAAGATAATAATAAAATGACTATTTTTGCCTTAAGCTCCTCCGTTTGGGGTTGGTCTGTTATGTAGCTATAGATAAGCGGAACAAAACTGCTACAAAGTCCAGACACCCAGGCCTAGGCCAGGCCAACTGAATCAGAATCCCTGGTGGAGAAGCGTGTACCTCACCTATTTGTTTCTCTGGGTGATTCTGTTGTTGCTGAGGGTTGAAAAACTGCTGATCTTCTGTAGGCCATACAGGGAACAAAAACAAAGGGTTACACAAAACGTCATCTTTGGCTTATCCCTGCAAGAAACCACCTTTTCTTGTTTTGTTTTGTTTTTCTCCCATTACATTCACTTAGCAGTCAGATATAACCAAGTAGACAGTGACCAGATGGTAAAGGGTTGGAAACTACATCAAAGGAAATACGGGAGGCATGGGGAGGTGTTTAATGCAGAGAAAAAAAGTTGAAAGGGAGCGTTTAGTTGTCTCCATGTATTTAAATGGGTAAGGAAAGCTTTCTCTGCTTACTAGAAATCAATAGTAAGCCATTAGATAGAAATCACAAGGATAAAGATTACACTTGATATAATTTATTGTAATAAGATGGAGAAAGTAGTATTTTCTTAGCAGCTGTTACCAGAATATGTAACTAGGGCAGGGATTTGGGCTTTTCACAAATAGCCCGGTGTTCTCTCATTCTGGGCACATGGCAGAACCCCTTTGAGGTTAGGAATGACCAAATGACCCACTTTGACCAAAACAAAACAAAACAAAAAAAAGATGGGATTGGAAATGCTATATATTCCAGAAGGAAACTTCAAAAGCCAGTGTGCAAATGGCCATATCCCCTTTCTTCCTGTGATGTTTGCCTGGGTCCAGAATGGGGCCGAGCAGCAGAGCCCCCAAGTAGCACTGCCAGATAAATTATAGGATTTCCAGTTAAATTTGAAGTTCAGAAAATGATAATAATTGTTAGTGTGCATTTTGGGGGACATACTTAATCCAAAAAAAATTACTGATCATTTGAGGGTGTCCTGTATTTTTCCTTGCTAATTCTGGCAGCCTTATCCCCAAGTGATCCACATGGGCCATGTAGCATTAAGAAGAAATAAACCTTTGTTATTTTAAGCTGTAGAGATTTGGGGATTGTCTGTCACAGCCAAACAACTTAGCCTAAACTGACTTAACGATTTCCCATTTTTGATACAAAAATATTTTGATGAGGCGTTAAGTGTAGCCCTAATATGTGAAAGGAGGTAGGGAGCTTCTCTGCATATTAAAGGAGAAAACTGAGAGCTCCAGGATGTACTCTGAGAAGGGGAGATGGCTAGAGAACTGTTGAAAGAGAGCCTCAACCATCAGGGACTTTTTTGTCTACTTGAAAAATAAAATTAGAGGAAACGATGGTAGAGAGGAATCTTGAGGTCATAGAGGTCCTCGTGGGTTTGGAGTAGGCGTGAAAGGACTTCATGGAAAACGTAGGCTTGCCTGCCCCACGGGTGGCCGAATAGGTAGGAGTGAGACTGCTGAAGAGCTAGCTGAGAGCAGAAATGCCCTGTGCGGGACCAGCCACCTTCCAGCTTCATCAGTGCATGCGGGCCCTGGCTTCGGGGCAGTGCTGGAGATAAAGCTCTAGGTGGCCACCTGGACCCAAGTGACAGGCCTGCTCTGACGCTGAGGGGCTGACTGGGTTCCATGATGCAGCCTCTGGCAGGCAGGGGGGATGGTGCTGGGGAGCCGACATTTCAACACCCAAAGCCAAACATTGTTGTCAACTTCTGTTTGGCACATGTTATAGGAAACCTCCTTGAGAGCGAGGGCCGGGTTCTCTCATTTCCATGTGTCCTCACCCCACATGGCCCCCGCTTGGCACATGGTGGGTGTTAAATGTGGGAGGAGGCCCTAAGTGTATTTTGAGACCCCCTTTAGCTGCTACAGCAACTCCTTTTGCCCACCAGGGGGCAGCATAGTGTCATGAACTATAAACTGGTGGGGCCTTCAGAATCAGGGTGGATGTGATTCTTATAAACCAGTTGGATACTGGGATGCTGGTCTCTGCCAACATTTTCCTGGGCCCACAGAAGAGGGAGATAGTCATTTTTTCTTTTCCTTTAAAGCTATATTCATCCAATTTAAAAGGACTGTTCCTTATTCTGAGATTTTCTTTCCCAATTTTTTACCATTAAAACATCCTTTCTTTTATGTGATAGGGTTTTTGTTTTATTTTTTACATCTTTATTTAACCAAATAGTAGTGGCAACCTTTCCGGTGTTTCAGAATGTTTTCAGTAAATGGCTTTTTAGGTTTGTGAAATCAACAGTCTGGAGATCCCTTAGTGTTGAATGTCAGAATCAGACAGGGCCCATAACAGAAAAAAAAGGAAGTAGATGAACTTCACCTTTGGGTCCCCAGGCCCTCTTTCTGCCACTTGTTCCTTCTTTTCTGCTCACCCCCACCCTGGCCAGCGAGCCAGCTCAGGGTACCCCTGCTCTCTCCCTGCCCAACTTCCTCCTCCAAGTTGAAACCTGTTCTTGGGAAAGAATCTGCTAGCAGCCGCTCAGACCTCAGTGAGAATGTAAATTGCTCCCTTTCCCTCCCAGAAACCTTGCCTCTCATGTCTTATCTCTGATTCCAGAATGCAGGTGTGTGTGGCCAGTTCAGGGGACTTCAGGCATCTGCAGAGGAAGATATGAGAGTGAAAAGCAGTCAGTGAGGTGATAAAATCAGGCCACCCAAGGGACTTGCAGATCCTACTCTTTATTTTAGGGAGGTTACAAGAGCCGCCCCCAATGCACGTGGACCAGTTCCTGAGACAGAGTGGCCCCAAATGTTTATTCTTCCTTCACCTTTTTGGAAAATCATAAATCACACCCGTAAGTGCTTATGATATTTCAGTACTGATGACAGGGTCTTCTGTCCATTGGACCAGTGCAGCCCAGGCAAGAGGCCATGCCCCAACTCATAAAGGGCCTGCTTCAGTCACAAACCAAGACGTATGGTCCACAGTGTGTTGTGGAATACAGTAGCATTTTTGGCAATGATTATACCCCATGCTAGTGTTATGGGGGGATACAAAGGAGTATGAGACACACTGGGGGCTGCCATCAAAAATACTCCAAAACAATTGTCAGAGTTGAAAAGGGGATGACAATGTGTTTGGGAGACTCGGAAAGCCCTCCTGTGCCAGGCCTGGCATAACAGGGAGGATGTAGACAGGACACAGCAAAGGTACAGCTGATCTAAGGGCTGGCGTAGGAAGTACAGGCTTGTGCTTGGAGCACAGGGCCCAGTCCCATCTGGTCATAATGTCAGGCAGGTAGCAGGGAAAACCGGGGATGATAATGAAGGACAGGAGGGCTTGGCAAGCCGGCAGGGGCAGGCCTGAATCCCACTGTCACAGTGGACTGCTCGGTGGCCGTGGGTGACTCGCTGGTCGACGCCCTAAGCCTCAGCTCCTGGAGCAGCAAATCTTAGCCCACAAACCCAAGCAATAAGACAAATTTAATAGTAATC